>NC_056725.1:893249634-893284634 GCF_019279795.1 Protopterus annectens
AGGGCTTGCAATGTCGAGTCACATGCCTGGCCAGGTTGCACTGTGGGTGTGGTAAGTATGGATGTATTATGCTAACTGTAGTGAAATAAGCAAGAAAGGGTAAAGCATTAACTGCATGAAAGAAAATACAATAAAGGCTGTAGAGTAATAAATGTGGAATTAGAGCTGTATTGCAAGAAATAAATACTGCCAACTGTTTTGCAATAAAAACGTGAAACAATACCAGTAACTGCATTAAAGTATATACAATAAAGTTTGTAGTGCAATAACTGGGGAATTAGAGCTGTATTGCAAGAAATAAACAATACCAATTATTCTGCAATAACACATGAAACAATGCCAATACCACCAAGGAAAATGGTGTAGACCAGGATTGTGTTTTTGTAACCATTGCAGTAAAGTTGTATGCATTCATGCTGTAAGGTAAAGTGCTGCAATCAAGTATAGCACTGTAACAGCTGTAGAATGCACATCTAATGGCTGCCAATTGTTTTGTTTAAATCATATAGTACCATTCAAGGCTATTGCAAGGCCAGTATTGTTCACATAATGATCTGTCATCAGCAAACATCAGGTAATCAATGTATATGGGTGAGGTTGCCCACTCCATGAACTGATATTGTTTGTTCACTTCACAGATATTGCAACCCATTAACAACAAATTGTGCACACCATCATTGTTTATACTGAGATATAGCATACCTACTATATGCATTATGCTTGTATTTTCTGCATGTGTGTTCTGCTGTCACTACAGTCTAGTATAACACTGTAGTAGTGCTGCCAGGTCATATTTTGGTTTCAGGTAATCTGTAGGCAAATATCACTCAGTCAGTAATCAGCAGTAACTCAGTAACTTAGTTTGTTAAATGCTATGTATACAGTATATTTTGCTTTACACAGACCAGGGTTCGAAGCCAGTGCTATGTAGCACTACATTTTGCAGTAGCAGTCATGCATTGCTCACATATTCTCTGTCCACAGGAACTACAGGTAAATGGGTGAGGTAGTCCATATTATGGGTAAATAATTGTGTATTTATATTTCCCATACTGTTAACATCATTAGCAAGAATGTGAAAAATCAGCAATGTGCAGTCAGAAATAATATCTATAATTCTGGTATGGCTGTATGCCTGGAGTGTCTATTAAAAGCTGCTGCAGTCAATTAATACATTCCATGCAGATATCCCTGGCAGTCACTGCTATTGGGCTCTATTCTCATGCCTGCCAACCAAGGGATTGACTGCTGTTTAGTCTCTGTACTGTACATATACATGTCTCTCAAGTGTCATGATTTCATGTTATGTAATTAGTAGTGCGTAAACTGGCTGTTACAGGAATACCATGGCAATGAGTACCTAGATTGCAAAATATCACCATTTCAGCTCACAGAACACCTTGGTAGTTATAAAGGTCCACCTGATGGGCGAGTGTTCTGCATAGGTGTGTAGCCGCAGTTGTTACCTTTAGGCCCATAGTGTCCCACACATATAGCTTGAAAGGTATGTATGTGCCACATCAACTACAGGAGACTTGTACTCACTGTACACATAAAGAAAATACAGCCCAGTAGCTTACATAGTAGTACTGTTGTCAAGAAAGTAAGCAGCACGTTTACTAATGGACTGAATTTCTCTCTCTCCCCACCCCAATCTTCATTTATTTATTACTGTTATGCATTGGTTATGGTTTACTATTAACATATATTATTACACATGAACTGTTTTTTGGCGCATGTGTTTTATTATTGTTATGTATTTTAATGGATGCATATTAACATATCTTGTTAAATTACTTATTTTGTTGGCCTTATGCTGCAACTGTCACTGGCATGCTGTTATACTGACTGTTCTGTTATTTATTGTTGTGTTTCACGTAATATGCACTGATATGTAATTGAATTATTTCCAATGTTCTGCCATGCTGTTATTACTAAGAATGTTATTTAAGAACTAACCTATAACTATTGCTATACCTCCATTTCCACAGCACATCAGAGTAGGCTGGTTCCTGGTGATCCGCCTATCTTGCCTCAACTGACAGTGGCACCGGGTCCTAGCATGTCTGGGACCCAGGCTGGTTTTTATCTCTCCACTGCCCCTGCACCACCTGTGGTGTACAGTGGAACCACCTCAGGGGATGGGGCCTGGCCTCCCCCTGGGAGTGGAGATGGAGGGGCTGCAGTCACCCAGGATTAACTGACAGTCATGGTGCTTAGGACTGTTCAACAGAGCTATGAATACTGTCTGCATCAGACTGAGAGCATATTGGCCAACCTGGTGGGGCATGCTCACCCTGGTGCCCAGTCTCCACCACAGGCACCCTTGGGGCAGTGAAGGAGGAGTGTCAACCATCCCATGGGTTGGGACTTAAGTCACACTGCTGCCGTATGGAGGCACATGTGACTTGAATTCCACAACACCCTCCCCATCCAAGGTGTTTGCCTCTTCATGTATCACACACTACCCCTGTCTGCTGTCTTGTCTGTCTGCAAGTGCATCCTCTCCTACCCAACTTACCTTCCCACATGTACCTATGTCCCTTGCCCTACATTTCACTCTCACCTTAAAAAAATGGGCACCTGTCCCCAAATAAAATATTGTCCCATACATAGCTCTCCATGTCGCACACAAGTCCCCTGGACATGACTAATCTCATCTAACTGGCTTGAAAACACAGTTATGTTGACCTCATCCATCTCTCTGGGGTTTCAGAGTACAAATTAATTTACAAAATCTGTCAAAATGCACAGATGGTGCTGTACAAGATATGGATAGCTACGGCTATTTCCTACACCCTTCCTGCACATCCCTAACTGCTTTTCATTGTGTTTTTCCACCTGCTTGCCCCCATTTTACCACTTTCCTATCACCTCCTTTTTCTTTTCTTTATATTTTCTTAGTGCTAGCTAAGCTTAAATGAGCTTTAATGAGTAAATGTCTTTATGACATTGTTAGACACATGTACAAAGAAACACCTCTGCCAACTATCAAACCCGGGCCTGTCTTACTTACAGCCCACTACATTAACCCACCATGCCACAGAAATCTGACCTAAAACAGGTGTTTCCAGCAAAACATGCTGATTGCCATTTACAGTCATTAGGCATGTAACTGAAATAAAAACTAATGGGAAAAGTGGGAATGTACCTTGGACTCTGGTGTAATAAATCACCAACAGACAGCCAAAGACATAATAGTGTATGTAAGTGAGGCCTGTGATAGCAGGTATATGTGCCCTTTTATGAGCAACCTCTGGAAAGACACTTGCTAAGGCAGCAATGGCAAAGTGCATGTACAATTGGGACCATGGTGCAGCTATACAGCCAGATAAAACCATGCACATACTGATGGATGTAGAATTTTTTGTTGCAGCCTTATAAAGCACATATATCTTACAAATATGCATACATTTGCAGTGGCTCAGTAGTGCAGTCTGTTAAATGCCTTGCATGTGCTACATTTTGCCACAGACAGTCCTGGGTTCAGATCCAGTTTTGAGTTGCAGTTCTATTACATTATTGCGAAGACAGCAAGAAATGACTGAGTTGTGCAATCCTAATCTGCACAGGTTACTTCTAGTTAATAAACTGCTACCCAGTTTTGCAAGTCGGAGGCCTGCAGGTAGGGACACACTGTGCATATCTGTATAGATTAACTATATGTTGCCTGCTACTCTGTTATAGGCACTGTTGCATAACAGATGTACCTTAATCACATGCCTCAATCAGACTGTACAGGGTACCCTTACCCTGGCTCTGCCATAATGACAGAGCTGCTACAGCTGCCACAGTTACATGTGCAGCTTGCTGCTCTCAAAAGTGTCCACACCCCCCTCATGTGCAGTCTGTAGCATACACAGCTGTATGTAAAGGTAGCTGCTTCAGACCTAACATACCTCTCAAGCCCCTAGAACAAGGAATTCGGACATAGCCATATGTAATGAGGGGGGCTAAGGCTCACAGAAAGGGACATGTGTAAAGGTTTTCCCCTGCAAAGTAGGTTGATAGACTAACAGCTATTGCATTAGCATGTATATTCTGATGAGTATGAAGTCTGACACTCAAGTGTGTCTCTTACCTTACCAACCCCAACCCACAATGCTTGCCAGTCAACTTCCAGATGACCACAATGTCATGGGGCACTGACCACTCATATGAGGCAAAACTGTAGACAGACTCCATAAATCCCTACAGTTGACAGTTATGGTACCTACCCTCTGGGATGCGATACTCTTCACATCTCACATAATACATTGTGACAATGAGTAAGGGTGTACACTCTTGCAACATCAAACAATGCACTGTAATTCACCTTCTTCATTCAGTCCCTGTCTCACATACATAGTTCTAACATTTTAAAAGTGTCCCTGAATGTCCCTGATGTACTCTAGCTAAGTGCCCATTTCTGTTGACATATGTCCCTGTTTGGTTGATGGCTATGTTTAAAATACCTGTCAAACCCTTACAGCATGAAAGCAGGACAAAGCCATAATTTATGGGGCCATCACGGCTCAAACATAGTGACAGTGTTTAAATATCTGTCAGAGGGCCACAAGTTTGTGTAAAACTGACCAAAACTATGAGGCAAACATGTTGACATTACACAAACATCTGTATAGTTGACAGGTATGATGCTACAGGGAACATATACTACAGCAGGTTTGCATTGTTTTCTGTCGTTGTGGCACACTGCTGTTGTTGGACTCTCTCCATATAGTTGTAATAGCACACTGTCAATTGTCTGGCAGTGGCCATATGACATATCAGTGGAAGTTTGCCCACAGGAGACAAAACACAGTAGACTGTAGTACTGGGTGTTGAAACATACAGCAGAATCTATACCCCAATATTGCTACTATCTTGGTGGTATCCACACATGTAGAGTGATGCCAGATTGTGGGGTATGATGTGTGAGGGAGCAGTGGCTACTGCAGGCCATTATGGGTGTGCTGAATCTGTACATAGTGGATGTCCATGTATCTGGTCCTATAATGTTTTCCCCTTTTGTTGTCTTTCAGGAACTATGTGCCGCAGGAGACATGTCCCATTCACAGATGCAGAGAATGACATAATAGTGGGTGGACTGAGGCAGCACCATCAGATCTTGTTGTCCAGGGGGAGGCATAATTGAGAGCAGTGGGTAGCATTGTGGGCAGACCTTGTGCAGGATGTCAATCAGATTGGCCAACAGGACAGGACCTATGAGCAGGTCCAACATTGGGCCACAGACATGTTGAATGCTGCACAATGAAGGGCAGCTGCTGTTGCCAGGGATTGTGCTGCCACTGGTGGAGGGCCTGCAAAAGAATAACCACTCTTGGCCACAGAGGAAATCCTGGTGAACCAAGGAACACATGACAGCTCCCAGGCATCCATCACACCATACATTGTGGAGGTGGATGCCACAGTGTCCACAGCAGAGGAGAGTCCAGGTGAGCATACTGTGTTCACCAGTGTAATACTGTATCAGTCACTGTGGCAAGCTGTGCATAGCTGTACATGGGTGTTAGGTCTACCTGCATTGGGGAGTTAGGGTATATGCAGATTTGAGCACACATACTCAATGTCAGCAATACAGCCAGTATCACAGTATTTACTGTACATGTGGATATATGCACATATTACCTTCTAGTGCTGCAACCTTTGCTGGTGCTGACAATACCTCTCCCTCACTTTTTCATAGGTCCATCAGGTGTGGCCCAAGTCCATGGTCCTGTACCTGGTAAGTGTGATACTGTTTTTTATGGATAATGTATACCCTATGAAAGTTAAGGGCCTCCATATTGCCCTATGTACAAATGCTGTGTTTAACCAGAGTAGAATATTTGTATGTTCCATTATGGGACAGTTAACTATGGTTCATAGACTGGTTAGTCACAGTTGTGTATTTAAACGACCATCAACATGTCTGGACTTGTAGTTATGAGTGACTACACAGACTGGTATACATGAGGCATTTACTCCAAGATGCCTGTTCAAATGCAAAAGGGAGATGCTACATTCCTGAGGTAGTGACACTAGTACTGGCATATCATTCTCAAGATAACTGTACTGGGTTTTATGTGTAGTTCTATTAAGTATTGTGTCATATTGCATACCTTAGAAGCAGATTGTACTGGCAACACTACCTGGATGTGGCTGAAGTGCAATTTATAAAGGGCTTCACTTGCCTGTGTATGTTGTTGTGAGGTTGTCTGTTGTGCATGAGTGGAGATGAGAAGTTGTGACTGGTAATGCAATTGTGGATCCTCATTTGTAAGAGTCTGTGTGGATTACCATACATAAAAGTGCAGGTAATAATGTGCTGCTTTTGTCTTGGTTTTCACAAGAGACCGGGGGGTTTGGAGTCTGTCCCCCCTCACACCCTGATGTCAGTGTCTCATTGGAATCTGATGATGATGGTGACCATAGTGAGGCACAGGTGGGGTTGTCAGGGGCTGAATCTATCCCAGAGGTTGACATCACTCTTCTGCCCCCATTGCCACTGCACACAGTCATTATGACCACATATACCCAGTCCCAAGGCCACAAATAGTGCACAGTCAGAGGGTGGCAAAATTAAATAGGACAGTGTGGCATCTATGCCTTCAGTGAGTGTAGACACTGGCTAGAGCCAGAGAGCTGTCAAAGTCCCACACAGGCAGAGTGACAGGGGTGCTCATAGAAGGAAGGCTGTCCATCCACCACCTGTTACCAGTATCACATCACGGGTTACTCGGCCCATGTTTTGGCAATCAGGGAGGCACAGACACTTTCTGAATGCAACACCAGATGGATACTTAGGGTTATGGATGCAGCACATTCTGACATCTGTAATGGCCTCCACCAAATTGGGTATTCCCTGGATCAGTTCACTGATGCAGTGGACAGAGAGTGGGCTCAGACAGTGTCTGTCTTTGACCTCACATTGTCTGTGCTGGAACATCTGGTTGGGGTTAGGTTTTGGACACATGGACGTAGGTCAGCAACACCATCTGCTAAGAGTCCATGTGGCTCTGCACAGCCATGCTCCTGTAGTGGCAGTAATTCCAGCACTACAGAGGGAAGTGTGCTGTACACACTATGATGTGGCAGGCGATGGGCACATGGTCCTGAGTGGTTCTGTGGGGGAAACAACTCCAGAATTCTGTATTCATCAGATACTAGCACCACATCTGACCTTGGGCATGATGGTGCCAGTGCTACTCCTGGCGGAGTCAGTTCCCATGTAAGTGGTGATAAGCTGTCCAACATACACGCATGTAGGGCTAGCACTGGGCTTGACTGTGTATATACACACACACACACACACACACACACACACACACACACACACACACACACACACACACACACACACACATACACACTCAAACACCTCTCCATGTCCCATGTAACCTGCACCCCTCCTGAATCACACACATGCTGTTAACTATTTGGCATAGCCTAGGCCTCTAGCAACCCCACATCATACCCTGTGCATGTAATGATACCTGTGCCACATTCCTGCCATCTGTGCCATCAATGCAGTTAAATGCTACTATGTGTCTGAAGCACAAGGAATCTATATCACTTGACATGTACTTGTGTAGTGCAGTATTGTTTTGCCATGCCACTTGTTGTGGGACTCAGCAGGTACTTTATGTTGGCATATGTCATGACTACACATCACACTTTGTGTATCTTTTTTGCATGATGTTAGTCTGGAGGTATTGTTACAGAATGACAGTTGTGTCACAGACCTGTGTAGGTTTCTGTTACAGGAGTCTGAGGGGATACACTATGGAAACATAGCAGCAATGCAGTGGCACAGGATGGCATTTCAGCACAGCAGAAATATGACATCAGCAAGTTATGGCAGTACACGCACATGGCTACCTAGATGTATATGTGTAGAACAGTCTATCAGGGACAATGGGGGCAGTCAGCATATTCATGCATTCATACTTTGTAATAAGGTCTGCTATCCTTGCTACATGTCTCCTGGGTTATCTGAACTTACAAATCCAGAAGGTGTGGTGATGGAGTTGACATGTCTACAAATATCCTGTGTCTGGGTCTGTCAAGTGGCGGACATCAGTTATGCTTATGTATGAGGGAAATTTAGGGCCAGCTACTAGTTGCAGGTCCAAAAAATATATAACAATTGCATGGAGTTGGCCCATAAGGACATGTCTGTAGCACTGCACAGGGATATATTTACACACACAGAAACAGAGTTGGCTGTTGTGAGATTAGAACCCCTACCTATCTACTATTACACACTATAGCTTACAATACTTATCACATGCCCACAGAGTTTATCTGATATGAGAGTGTCAGCCAGTGGTCTTATGGTGAATGACATCAGCAGGCCTTATAGTGGAGGGCAATGTAGAAGCCAGCAGCTAATCACAACGCCATAAAATACATACAGACACACACACACACACACACACACACACACACACACACACACACACACACACACACACACACACACACACACACACAGACAATCACTTGGCTGCTGTGAGGTTAAAACCCCTACCTTTCTAATATTGCACATTTATGGCATGTGCCATGGGTTTCATCTGTTGTATATGTGATTGCAGGCACAGTACTTGTGGAGCATGCAAAGTTGTATCTGCAACATGGATAGCCATTTGTGCTATTCAGTAACCCCAGCTCATTTGTACACAACCTGGAAATAACACAGTTCCAGGCCCTGCCTCCTTAGCAACAGAATAATTCCACGACTGTAGATACTCCGTGCAAGGTTTTATAATACATCACTGACACATACTAATAACTTTTTTTACACTTTTTTTTCATAAAAGCATGCGTGTGCACTGCAGCATGCCACATAAACATACCCAGATTATTAAAAAAATAAAATTATTTTAAATTATTTTCCATATGGTTTTGGGCACGTGATGGATAGTTTTGCACATACAGTATATGTGTCTGTTATACTATTTCTGTCCATTTAACTGCACTTTTACAGCCCCTGTTGCCTGTTGTACATACTGTACATGGACTTTTTCCATGTATATTATGGACACCAACACAGGGTCTGCAGGACTGCCTGTCTGCTTGCTGGATTGCTCTACCTCCCTCATTTGCATGCAATTTGCATGGGTATGAGGTGATTTGCATGCCACAAATATTTCTCTGTTGGCACGCTCGTATGCACCATTGTGCACCTGCTTACTTTCATGTAAGCAGTGTGCCACTATGCCTCCATGAAAAAAAGTCTATGCAGGCTTTATTAAATCCCCCCATTTTTATTTTTTTAATTTTTTAATTTTTTTTTTTGCGGATATTTCTGCAAGGATTTCCTAATTCTGGTTCTTAGTTTTACTGGTGCCCTACAATTCAACACTGTAATTATGCACATTTGTTTGGTTACAATCACAATATAGAATCACTCATTCAGAATCATTCCTTACAGCTATGACAAACTTGGATAAAGTCTGACTAACTGAAAAAGAAAGAGCTAGATGCATGGAAGAAGGACTTCTCAGAGCTTATGAGCTAATCTAGTATTCATAGATTCTTAAAAAAATGAAGGCGTACCTGAACTGATAATCATTTGTAATGTGATTTTGAATCCCTTTACTTTGATTTTACAGGCCATTGCCTGAATCCTCCCAGTCATCCACTAATGTGCTTTGAGGAAAATATAGCAAAACTACAGTTTTAGCCTGTTGAGTAGCACTGATATCAGAAGAATAAAAAATTGCCAAGTTTTACTTTTACATGCATGCATAATGTCTCTACAATAACCATAACTGCTTGTACATTAGATGCTATGCAGTCAAACAAACCTGTCATCTATAACACCCATCATCCTATATGTTACTGAATTATTTACTCATCTTTTTAGACTTGCATATAAGAAACATTTAATGGTGAAATACTTGGTTTAAGAAACATGAGCAACGTTATCATTCTGATTTACAGCACCCTTAATCTGCTGCTTAAGAAATTCTTTGTAGTCAGTGACCTTGTCTAATGACTGAATTAATCTTCACTTTTTTTGTATTTTTCATTATGGCTATTACTGAAGAGATAATTTGCTAATGATCAGTTTATACACAAATAAACACAACAAATGCATGATTTTTAGCAATGTATTTTCCCCACAACCTCTATTTATTATCCATTTTTATTCTCTCCCTTTCTAAATATCCCACATGATCAGAGTAAAATGTGCAGTCTGGTCTTCTTCTACCTCTTTTACAATACTCAGTACTTCAATTACAGTTGTCTTAGATTTTAATTTACATTCTCTAGCAATTGCTTTTTAGGCAACCAGCAGCACTAAACATTGTAAGGCCTCAAGATTTGTTAGCAATGCAGATCCTGTGAGATCTTCTGTTGTTAAAGTATTGGACTACATGGTAGGAGATAAAGTGAAATGAAAAAGTTGGTTATATATATAATATGTTATACAAGGTATCAAATAGTCATTCAGTTTTTATAAACTTGCAAAGTTCTAAAAGCTTAGGTCATTTAACAGCAAAGGTATCATTGTCTTTGTTACAAAGTTACAGTTCATCATATTAGTTACCAGTCCTTGCATAACAGTGACATTTTATTAAAAGCCATAACAGATTTATTATGGCATGTATCCCAATTGTCTAATTTAAATTATAATGATGATGATGATACTACTACTAATAATTACAATTCTAATAAAATAAAAATAACTTCCTGTGTTTACTTTCAGATATTCCAAGTTAAAGTAATCCATTTCCTAAAGGGCAATAAGATTAGCTTGAGTTTTCTTCATTAGAGAAAATACTATTTGTTTTTGGCAGGAAAGAAGTTGCCACTGAGGTTAAGTGACAATAATTCCATATCCATCTAATGCTATAGGTGTAGCACACAAACATAGATATAAGTCTTCCATAGTTCGATAAATCATTTCCTTTAAACTTTTTAAACAAAAAGGTAGAATATTATAGGTAATTTGTTATGATTCACCATTAAAGTACAAGGCTAAAAAAAACTAATACAGAAATTACAAGTAACACAACTTTACAGATGCATAAAACAATTCTAGATGAAAACATAATTAAAAATAAAAAAAACTTCCTAGCAATAATTGTACCTATAAATAGCTTGAGGCAAGCATGAATGCTTTTATTTCCAAGTCTGTCCGAGGTATAACTCTTTAGATGCATATGAGCTTCTCACCAATGGACATCCTGTTTCTTTAACCGCAAATCCCTGAAGTAATCTAATAAAGCTAATACAAATGAAAATATATGTGAGATAGTCTGATGTTCTTATAATTTTCAATGTGAGCCTCGTTATATAAATATTACTTGTAAAAAAATGTATCAGGCCAGTTAATACCTACCTTTTCTTTAAAAAACATAACTGCAAATTGTGCCAAGCTTCATCAGAGTCCCACTAATAACCAATTAAGACAATTATTTTCTTTGAACAAGACATGATGAACTGTACCTACTTTATCAAGGGGTCTAAAATCAAAAGTGCACTAAGATTTATTTCTGTGAAAGAAGGATTTTCTGTTTTATTTCAGGAAGAGGTTACATGCATGAATCAGAGGTAATCTTTACATGGGTAAAATGGTGGTGGGCTGAACAGAAATAAAAATGACTGAAAAAGAGACAAATTAAATACTTTAAACTACAGAGGGTAACACTAGATTAAAATGGAAAATATTTTGGCTAC
Organism: Protopterus annectens; assembly: GCF_019279795.1. Lineage (NCBI taxonomy): Eukaryota > Metazoa > Chordata > Ceratodontiformes > Protopteridae > Protopterus > Protopterus annectens. The sequence continues at coordinate 893,261,305 of NC_056725.1, forward strand.
CCTTTACAAAAAAAGAAACATGGCCTGCTTCAGGATAGTTGAGCCTCAGTCCCTGACAGAATAATGTGAATTTACAGAAATTCCATGGTGTGGGTTTGACTAGTGAAAGCACTGCCACTGTACATCAAGTCTGTTTTTGTCACAACACTGTCTGGAGTACAACACTGAGGCTTTTCCAATTCTTATTCCCAGCCTATGGAACATTGTGCCCAACACTAATCCCCCCCAAAAAAATATAGCCAAGTTTATGAAAGGAAACCAGGAGAAGATCCACTCCACAGGTTACATAAGAGCACAATAATTGCTAAATTGTGTAACATCCACCTCTAAACAATTCTTTCATAGTTTTCTCATACTGTTTGGTTCAGCTGTTCTTCCATGGACTAGATCTCAGATCATTAGTTCTAATACAATCTTAAGGGAACATTTTACTTTTTATTACTTTGGATATTTTTGTGTTATGTGAATTATTCATCATGCCAGTTTCTGTTATATGGGAATCCTGTCTTATTATAGTACACTTAACAACTGGTTGCTTAACTTACAGTTAAAAAATAGTTAATGGGGGAAAAAGTAAAAATAAGTAAATAAATAAATAATTGCATGCTCAACATATTACTTAAAAAGTTTTAACAATTAAAAGATGACAAAAATAATGAATGTAAAATGCACAGTCTGGCCTGGCCACAAACTATTTTTGAATTTGTTATATTGTAGGAAAGCATTGCATATGATTTAACAAAATAAAGTAAGATTAAATGGTCTATCTGTATCATTGTCAATTTACTCTAAAATAGTTATATACTTAGAAAACAAGAAAATATACATAATGGGCTGGATTCATGAAGGCTTGCATGGAGTCTAAGAGTAGAGTAAGACTCCATGCAGCCAACATGTCCGCAGAGCGATCCAGGAACAGCTGGTAGGGGAGTGCAACTGAGCTCTCCAAACTAGTCCTACACGGACAGGGCTTGGATATGCAAATTACCTCAATTGCAGGCGAAAGCTATGCAAATGAGGTAAATTTGCGATCCAGGAAACCCAAACCTGTCCGAGTAGGAGTAGTGTTATTTGCAGAAATGTTGATAACTGAGTACGGTTCTGCAAATAGCAAAATGGAGCCATGACAGCTGCAAAAAAAGCATGCATTTACAGGAGGAAGCATACCAATGGCCAAAAATACGGCCATTGGCAATGGGAAGTGATGCAAAATAGAAATAAAATAACTTTTTTTTTCATCCTGATCTCCGGGGTTTAACCGTAGCACAGCACTGTGCAAACGTGCGGCACCCTAAAAAGCAGAAAATTAATAATTAAGATCCACAAATGTGGATTTTATAGCTAAAATGAATTTAGAATGCAAGTGAATGGCAGGCTGAAGACAACATAGCCACCGAGTAGAGGTTGCTAAGTGGGGAAGCTCAATCTAAGAGATGTAACCAAGCATTAGTAGGCAATCCTATGCAAATGAGAGTTAGGATAGTGAATCGCAAGTTTGGATAGCAAATGAGCACAGTCATGGAGTGTAGGAGTAGGATAAGGGGAGTAACAGAGTAGAAGATAGGTGACATCACGTGGGGGGTATGTATGAAAGGAGTGAAGCTCATTGGAGCAGAGTGTCATGTGTCAGCTGACATTTACATATTATTGAAAGAGGTGTGTCAACAGGTAGGCTAGGTAAAGACAAGAAATTGAAGGTGTATGCTGTGGATAATACCAAAGTTTCTTGCTTAGCGTGCATGCATGCGTGTGCACGCCGGTAAACCTGAGTAAGATAGTGTGCGCGTGTGTAAACTTGAGTAAGCATATGTAAGGCTGTGTAAACAGTTGTAAGCGCATTTGCACCAGTGTGCACATTTTAAGAAGAATAAGCAAGTTTTAGTCTGTGTAAGCATGTGTGCGCATGTGTTAGCTGCTGTGCACGTGTTTGCGCTTATGTGCGCGGTGCTCCCCCCTGAGGAAACAGAAAGGAAAAAGGAAGCACACCAAATAGTAGGAAGTTACCAGGGAGTACTAGCAGAGCTAGCAGGTGAAAATAATCAGAATCAGGCAATTACCCAGGCAGAACACTAGCCCAGCCCAGCCCAGCCCAGCCCAGCACTTAAAACTCTGCAAACAACAGTCCTTATGTTTCTCTCAAGAGACATTGCAACACTGCAGTAAGCTAATAGAATTGAAAACTGAAAAAGCTTTACTGAGACAAAAAATGTTAGGGGCTGCCATTGCTGTTATAAGGCGACATATGCAACATGCTGAGGGTGGTGATAATGCAAATGCTGCTGGACAACCCACAGTGAGGAGACAGAGAAGAGTGTACAGGCCCAGGGTTACCTACCAGGGGCTACATGAGCTGGAGATAGTGGAGTGCTATAGAATGGACAGAGACCTCTTGCAGCAAATTGTTGAGCTGTGCAGGCCACACCTCACACACAGAACCAACAGAGGGGAACCCATCCCAGTGAAAACTAAGGTATGTGTTGGCCTGAGAATATTAGCAACAGGCACCTCCTAGAGACCAATTGGTGATAAGATGGGGATATCACAGGCATCAGCATCCAGGGTACTGCACCAGTTCCTGGATGCCATGTCAGCACATGTCGGTGATCATGTATATTTCCTCAATTCCCGTGAGGTATTGGCCAGCAATATGCATCTCTTCCAGCAAATAGCAGAATACCCTGAGGTAGTGGGTGCAATAGACTGCACACACATACACATCAAAGCACCAGCCGGTGAGCGGGGTAGGGTCTACTTCAACCACAAGGGCTTCCCGTTCATCAACTGCCAGGTCATGTGTGATGCCCATAATACTGAATGTGTGTGCTGGCTGCCCTGGAAGCTACCATGATTCCCATATCTGGCATCTAACACAGCTGTACCAGACATTTGCCATTAGAGACATCCCACATGGTCACCTAGTGGGGGATGCTGGCTATGCACTGGAGCCGTGGCTGATGACACCCATCAGAAACGCACACACACCTGAACAGGAACTCCATAATGAGGCACACACACACACACAAACACGAAATGTAATCGAGCGTGTGTTTGGGCTGCTCAAGTCATAGTTCCGGTGCCTGGGCACATCTGGTGGAGCCTTGCAGTACTCACTAACTACATGTACCCAAATTGTCATGGTATGTGCTATGCTACATAATATGACCCTGCGAAAACAGCTGCAGCAGGACCAGCATAGGCCCGGGCCAAACAGCCCCCCACCATTGCCAAAGCCATCACAGGCAGAGCGTGACTCGGAGGAACAACCTGAGCCTGCCCCAGTAGGCAGAAGGAGGTGGGCCCAGTATGCTTTGGCCTTGACAAAGCGGCAACACATAGCACATACACTCGCTCAGTAGGAACTCTGGAAATGATGCCTCTCTCTGACCCACACATATAGTAAAAGGGATGCCTAAGTTAACACTACCTGCTTTCAAACATGTATAGGGAGTGTAGTATGTGCATCCGACATAGGCAGCCCTGCATCAACACCTGAGGCATGATTGCCATGTGTTAAGCAATATAAAGCAGTACTAAACAGCATTTACCACCATGTAGTATATGTAAACAAAATCACATACACCAACTACTACAAATGTGGTCAATGTTGAGTAATATTGGCCAACGACCAGCAATGATGGTTAATATTGAGCAATGCTGGACAAGCTGGGTCTAAGTAGGGCATAGATGAACAAAAGCCAACATGCTCATAGTTGCTCTACTGGCCCTTAAGCAGTCTGGTCTGCTTAGTATGAAAATATAAGCGGTGATGGGCTTCGAACCCAGAATGCTGTGCACTATAGTCATAGCACTGAACCACTAAACCATGACAGTATCACAGTGGTTAGCCTCTATGAAGAAATGTTGATAAGTCTATGCAAAGTATTTCACGGAAACCCTGCAGGCACAGCATAATCCCTGTCGAATTATGACACAAAGGTGAGTCCTGCAGTAAGAATAGAACCTGACTTTCAACAAACACAGTAGAAATGTTAATATTGGACATGTACACATACATCAACAAATGTAGTGGACGTCAGACAGCAACATACTGAAAGGTCACACTGGGCATGCTCACACACTTGAATACATGAGACAAATGTCAGGCAACAGAACACTGACAGTCTGAACTGGGCATGCTCACACACTTAGGCCATGTTGGAGTACAGCAGTGGGCCACACATATCAGGCAGTTGCATGTGTTAACCCAGGAACCTCTCACTATCCAGCAATCTGCCCTGTGCACACACTTATATGACAACAGACACATATATAATATAGTGGAACCCTGTCATAATCAAATATGTTCTGCAGATACCTAAGTGGTTCATAGAAAGTGGGAAAGCAAAGATGATAAAAACCTGCAAACAGTATCATCAATAAACATTGTGCATCATGAACGTTATCATAGGTTCAGAGGTTGATACTAGGCTATCTGCCCTAGGGCATGTACAAGCATAGCCAGAGTGTGTTTGGCTTCTGCAACCCAGTCAAATCAGAACACTGTGCCTGTGAATAGTAGGTCACACAAGATAGCGCATTTACGTTTAGTGTATTGTGCCTCTGTCTAGCAGGGAACCTGAAGATATCCCATGGGTAAACATACGATCACCCATCCAATTGTCAAGATATCACCTGTAGGTGGTCAGTGGGTGGGTCTGCCTATGCAAAACCAGGACTACACTCCGGAGTGAGTGGAGCCTTTTGGATAATAATCTGTCCCCCCAGCATGTCCTATTAACATCTGTGCTGAGGTATATGTCCCTGGAGTGTGTAGCTCCAAAGGAGTTGGATATCCTGAGGTGGAGCATGTCCATTAATTCTGGGTCAGATATTTCCTTAAACTACAGGCACACAACACATGTGTGTAGGTGGTAAGTGACTGAGTAGAGCTGGAGTTACTGTATCTGAACTGTGCAGGGCATCCGTGTGAGTCCCTACATCTGCTTGATGAGTAACATTTGTGGCCATTATAGTTGCTGCAGGTGTCGGGTAATGTACATCCCAAATGTGGCATAGTAACCAAGCATGGTCGTGATGAGTATAGGGGCACAATGATTACACGTGATCAACATGTTAAACCATGTGGGATATGGTGGGCTATGTAGAAGTATTGTCTAACCACTTTGGCAATGTGATTGTCAAAGGTGAGAGTACGAACAGGTCATGTCCCCAAACCCGTAACAACTACTACCGTATGTAATGGATTACTACCTATGTGGTAATGTGTGGGCATGTTGTCATTCTCAAAGGGGATGATTATGCAACTAATGGCATGTAGCCATAGGCCATGGATCAGGCACCTGTCATACTATCTCTGTGAGACCCTGTATGAGTATGCATGTGCCAGCTGGAGAGTTGATTATGGCACCCAGTTTGCAGTCATCTGCAAACATGGGCAGCCATATCCCTCCTATGATAGCCTGTACGTCACACAAATATATACTGAACAAGAGAGTTCCCAGGACTGAGCCTTGTGGGATGCCATGTGTAAGTGGTGTATAGTCAGACATGGCACCTGCAACACTGAGCATGTGGGTGCTATCCCTGATCCAGGTAGCAATCCATCCTGTGAGATATGTGTCGATATTGATGCCGGTGAGTCTATGCATAATGGCCGAGTGGGGTATTGTGTTGAAGGGTTGTGCAAGGTCCAGGCAGGCTATGCGGACAACCTTCTTAACACTGACGGACCTGGTAACTGTTTAAAGAATATGAACAGGTCCAACAGGCAAGATCTGCCCACAACAATGCTGTAATGTGTAGGACCCAGTGTCTGTAGGTTTCCCATGTCTATGTGCATGAGTCCCATTACAATATGCTCCATAGCTTTGCAGAACAGGCTAGTTAGCCTTATAGGCCAATATTGTCTGTGGTCTGTTGTGGCAGTATTCAGTGGAGTGGGACTACTATCGCTGTACGCCATTCCATGGGTACATATCCTGCAGTAACTCTGATATCAAACAGTGACGTAATGTGAGGGTTACGTCTGTCATGAAGGCCGTGTACGACACAGGCCGGGACACCATCTGGTCTCAATAATGCTGTGTTGCCCACTGTGGGGAGGGCAGCACTCACCTGTTTATTCGTGATGTCAGGGAGGTTACACTCTGTTGGGATGGACACTACTTCCTTAGGTGGGGATGGGGGGAGACATCTGCACTGAACCTGTTTGCCAGGATGCTGGCAATGCCTGTGGGTTCAGAGTATGCTTAGTCAGTATGCAGTAACACACAGTATATCAATGAGTGTCCAGCCAGGTACCTGAATTAACTGAAGAAGGCCTTGTGAGTGTCCGATGTGTCTGGTGCAATTGTCTGTTAGAAGCGGGCCTAACATAAATACACGAGTGATTGTAGCTATCTGCTAGTAAAGATCACAGATGCCTTCCCTGTCTGGGATTGTGCTCTATCATGTGGTAGCTTCCTGTTTTTGTTGTATAGCGTATTAATGGCTGGGGTCTACCAAACATGTCCCTTGCCATTGGAGGAGTGAGTCCAGTTGTTATTTTGGATATCACGATCCATGCAGTCCACTAGGTGTCCATAGAATGTGTATGTAAAGGAATCATCAGTCTGAGCCATACTTACCACTGACCCAGGGTCTCTGAAGGATACCACTGCGGTTTGGAGAAGTGTGACGTATGCTTTTTGGAAGCTCACCAAGATTACCCAGGATGGATGTGGGGATGGGATATGGATGTCCAGTGCGATAAAGTATGTTCTGACATTACCAATGAGGGGTATATCGCAGGTGTGAAACATAGAGTACCCATGTTGGTGATGATCATGTCTAATATGTTGTCCCCTCTTGTGGGTGTGGTGACCGGTTGCGCCACAGCATATGAGTTTACAAATAGTAGCAACTGTTGGGCAAGGGTGTTGGGGCCTGAGTACTATCCCCAGTCAATGTGTGGGTATTTGACATCACCCAATATAATGGTGTTTGGGGAGACCTTCATATTGTCCAGTGTTCCCAGGAAAGCTGAGTGTGATTGCTGAGTTTGGGAGTGTGGTCTGTAGCAGGCAACAAACAAAAAGGCAGATTTGCACAATGTTAGGTGCATATGTATGGTCTGTGATGCTTTGTGCAGTGCCATCAACCCAGAGGTATGTGTATCTGTGATGTATATGGATACTCCCCCTATTTGTGTTGGCCATTCCGAGTTATGTGGTCAGAAAGCATGGTACGAAATATAACCTGGTAGTGCTGGCGTGCATGTGGGAGCTTGAACCATGTGCCTGTTAGTGCACAGATATTGCTATTCTCCACACTGAGGAGATTCCTGAGTGGGTGCAATTTGAGGGTAATACATCTGGTGTTGAGCAGCATTAGCCTCAGTGTCATGTACCCTGTAATGTCTATGGAGGTGGGTCTGTCTTTTGAGCCCCTCTTAAATAAGGCAATATGGTGGCAGCAAGTGCCTTAGCCAGTATTCAAAAGTCCAAGGGTGACAGGTGCATGCTGTCCATAGGGAAACTACATGGCATGTCGAGCATGTCACCCCAGGCTGACAGGCACTGTATCCCCTTTGAATAACACCAATATGTTAGCCAACTGTTAAACGTGATTAGTTTGTTGCTATACTGTGACATCATACTTGGTGAGTGTAAGATACTAGACAAGGTCAGGGTCATACTGGCCTGGGCTACATGATCACATAGTTCCTCTATGTATCATGTCATGTGGTCCAGGGAGGAACGTCTGAGGTTGTATGCCTGCATACTACATGAATACATTTGTTTACTTTGACAGATTGTGCCGCTGCTTCTCAGATCATAGGTCACATATGTATGTATGCGACAAGCCCAGCCACTGTAGTGATCCGTGGCCAAAGTCATCTGTGCCACACACACCCATGACACATAATATAGAGTACTGTGAGTGAGGGTAATTGCCTGGGGTATATGTCAAACATGTTCATACACAACAATAACTGGCAATATTGGACAGTCATTATAGGTGTACAACAGCCCTGTGGATATGCATGCAGGCCCCTAATGTGTTCTGTGAAACACCGAGGGACCCCACAATACCTATGGATATGAGGATACCAAGGGACAGATGACATAACACATGTCTGTCTGTACACAATGGTACCCAACATACATGCTGAGGGCTACCACCTATGTGGTACTGTCGGTATATTATGTATAGTAAATGTGGATGACTATGCCATAGTCAGCTTACTACTATACAGCATGTATTGGACAACAGGTATCTGTCTGTATGATACCCTTGTGTAGGATATGCGTCCCATCCAGGGAATGCAGTGTAGTCCAATGCACGCATTTCCAGATGTGGATGGACATATTCCTAGTGTGTTTGCATGTACCTAAGAGGGCTTTATGCCACACAGGTGTGGTCCCAGGAACGTGTGGCGGTCAATCCCACTGGTTACTGTTATAGTATAGTACTGGAAGGATCCAACTGTTACTGAGTTCCCTACAACTGTGTGTCATTTCTCAGGACATCATCTAATGATTGCTTACAGTCATGCTGTTGAGGTGGTGTATACTACCAGACTGCAGATCATTGACAGATATCAACAACATCACCCACAGCATAGTGTCAACCCATGTCATACACACATGTACCCATGTTAGTACATATTTGTAGTAGAATGCATACTGGCCATCGAAAGATACCATGAGATGTTAACAATGTGTACAACAGGGTATGTTGCACTATGCACGTACATGCAGACAGTACGCACACACCATGTTCACAGATGTACACCTGCTAATTTGTAATGCAAACATCACACACGTACTGTCCACTCACTAACACATGCTGGCAACACTGTACACTTCAGCCAAGTGGCACATGGGTGGACAATACATACTCAGACCTAACACTGGTGTAAACAATGCTACAATGACTATCAGAGCTGTGATGCATAATGCCTGCTCAGCTATACCTACAAGGATATCATTACACTTTCCTGTTGGCAAGTTGCTACTATTGCTACACTGCTATAATGTCACTCTGTGCATCAGAATCATGTTAGCCTGTTCCTGCATCAATGTTACAGATGACAGGAGGTGGCACAGGTGTCATCATATGCACAGGGTGTGTTGTTGGTTTACCAGAGCCCTACGCTGACCCATCCAATCGACATGTCTGTGTGTGTGTGTGTGTGTGTGTGTGTGTGAGTGTGTGTGTGTGTGTGTGTGTGTGTGTGTGTGTGTGTGTGTGTGTGTGTGTGTGTGTGTGTGTGTGTGAGGGACAACAGTACAGCATGGGCCAATGTTGATGTAATGTGTGTGTGTATGTGTGAGCCCTAGTTGTTTGGTTAATGTGTGTGTGTCTGCATGCACACAACTCCACCATGTGGCTGCCATATACGGGCAGTTGTGGCACAGCTGCATACTGTACCTGCTAGGCCATACAGATCACTGACTCTGGCCATGGACATGGTGCCTGTGCATGGCAAGGGTGCTACGGGCAGTATCGGGTAACAACCCTGACTGGGCGCTTTCATCAGAGGCAGAGGTATGATGACTGGACCCATGTCCCTGCTGGGACTGGCCAGTGCCACGTGCACATGGTCTAGTAGGATGGTCAATGGACAGGCCAGCCACAGCATGCCTGGGGTTGTTACTGCCACTACGGGATTGGCTATGATCCATGGTCCATTCGCGATGACTGCCAGCTGATGCTGTTGCTGTTGTGCATCCACGTTGGCTTGTCATCCGTCCCGCATGGTCCTGGCTCATGGCTAACACATTGTGGAGGACATCTAATGTCTCCCTCCAATGGCTATCAATGACCTCGGTGTAATTCCGGATGGCACTGGCAAGGTCAAAGATGCTGTCATTGATAGCAGTGTAATGGGCCCTCTGTGCCCTTAGTCCCTGTTGGGTGTACCGTTCCATACATGCCTGTGCCTGCATTACAGCCTGGAACATACTGGAGGTTGTAATACCTCTGGGGGCATGTCTGCCAGGGGCAATACGACCAGTGGTGCTCCCCCGAGAACTCCTGGACATCCGCCTATGTGGTACCATTCCAGTAATCTGGCTATGGCTGCTGTGAGGGGATGCACGTGCCATGGGTACCACACTCTCCTGGTCAATGCCAGCTGTATGCTGTCCCTCAGCTAAGGCCATTGGTGATGAGGAATGTATTGGCAGTATGAGTGTGCGCATAGATGGGGTTGAACGCTGTGTACTTTCAATTGGTGGAACAACGACAGGCCCTGTCAGCCCTTCCTGTGCCACAATACATGTCTCAACATCTCCACTATTAGTGGCAGTGACATCAGGTTCCCTGCTGCAATCAGCCACCCCTAACTCAGCACCTGTGGAAGGAAGACAGGAAACACACTTTACACTTTACTTTACACACTGTATCCAAAGAGTGGCGTACAGCAACAGTGGTCCCTCTCCACAAAGGTGGTGCCTCAACGGATCCTGGAAACTATCGCCCCATAAGCCTGACTAGCTTGGTCTGCAAAGCTATGGAAAGGATCATCATGGACCTCATAAATAAAGATATTGGGGACCTACAGACATTGGATCCTACCCAGTCTGGCTTTGTTAAGGGCAGATCCTGCCTCTTAAACCTAGTCGATTTCTTTGAAACAGTCACCTAGGCCATTGACGAGGGGAAGGTGGTCCACACAGCCTACCTGGACCTCGCAAAAGCCTTTGATACAATACCCCACTCAGGCATTATAGATAAGCTCACCAGCTTAAATATACACCCCTATGTCACTAGATGGGTTGCAAACTGGCTCAAGAACAGAACCCACATGGTTAGAATTGCTGGAGCCATGTCAGACTCCAAACCAGTTACAAGTGGAGTCCCATAAGGCTCAGTCCTGGGACCTCTCTTGTTCGGTATATATTTCTCGGTGGTACAGGCCAACATGGAAGGACTGTGGCTGACCAAGTTCGCAGATGACTGAAAACTGGGTGCCATACTCGACTCTCCAGCTGACACAAGCATCCTCCAAAAGGGCCTCATAGAAACAGACAACTGGTGCCAGAGCCATAGCCTCAAGCTAAACGCCAAAAAGTGGATAGTCATCCCCTTTGGCAAAAACAAAGTGCCCACAAATTACCACATAGGTGGTAATCCATTAAGTACAGAAGACGTAATTAGGGACCTGGGGACCCAAGTTGATAGCAATCTCTCATTTGACAACCATGTGGCCAAAGTGGTTAGAAAAACATTTTATATAGCCCACTTAATCATGAAGGGATTCACATCTAGATCAGGGGAGGTCATTGTGCCTCTTTACTCATCCCTCATCATGTCCATAATTGAGTACAATGCCCCTTTTGGAATGTACCTTACCAGACACCTGCAGCAACTGGAAAGACCCCAAACGTACCTCACCAAGAGGATCAAAGGGCTCAAACAGATGCCATATGCTGCCCGGTTAAAGAAACTCCAGCTCTACTCAGTGGCATACCACCTGCTCAGAGGCGATCTGTGCCTGACGTATAAATCCATGTCCAACCCGGAATTAATGGACATGCTGCACCTCAGAAAATCCTAATCCCATCGAGCTACGTGCTTGAGAGACTTGAACCTCAGCACTGAAATAAATAGGACATGCTGGAGGGATAGATTCATAACCCAGAGGCTCCCTTCACTCTGGAATAAAATCCCAGTCCAGGTTAGGCAGAGTCCCTCATTGACTCTCTTCAAGAGGAATCTTGATGAGTGGATGGGAGATCGTAGGTTTACCCCGGGTATCACTTCTGTGTCACTGTTAGACAGAGGCACAGTATACTAACTTCGAAAAAGGGCATTGCAAAATTAATTTAAAATGGGTGGTAAAAGCCAAACAAACTCTGGCTAGGCTTATAAATGCCCTAGGGCAGATAGCCTAGTATGAACCTATGAACCTATGAACAATCTGTACATGATGTTAGCACACATGCACACATGCAAACATGAACACATGCACACATTCACACATGCACACATGAACACATGAACACATGAACACATGCACACATGCACACATGAACACATGCACACATGCACACATGCACACATGAATACATGCACACATGCACACATGCACACAAATACACTGCTCACCACACCACATACACACACATACACACCAGCAATCCAACACATACACAATAGTGGGTGAAGGTGGGTGACAGTTTCACAAGGCAAACAGTCACCTCACACGTATCAGCATGCAGAATATGTGTTGCTCAAGACCATGCAGTGCAAGTGTAGACGGCCCGATTTAATGACATTATGCATGGCTTTGATGCATGTGTGTAGTTGTTCAGTGATTGGCTACACCCTGGAACACAATGTATACATGGACACAACATTGCTGTGCAAGTATTATCTGCTCTGCAATGTCCTGTGCACCATCACTCAGGGGTATACTTACCATGGCTGCATGTGTTATCTGTGTGACACATAGATTGCCATGTCTGATTACAGTGTCTGTGTCCATAGCAAATAATAGTGGTCACAGGTGTAGCAAATGCATGCAATGTACAGGCATGGGATGAGTAGTGCATGTAGACATGAAGGAATCCCAATGCTCGACATGGCCATTGTACAGTGGTTATGGTGAGTGTGGGACATATTGCAGATAGGTTGGTGCCAGCCATGACATGGCATGCTACACGACTGCAACATTAAACACCACACATACCCAATGTGTGTCATGTGACCTATACTTCCACTAGCATTCCAGGACATATATGTGTCTCTTTGTACAGATGGCGACTGCTGTGCAAATTGTGTATACTGGCATATGTAAGCACACATACAGCATGCTATGCATATTGTGTATAAGTGCATATGTTTAAATGCACACAACAATGAGGTGCAAAGCAAAGACTATGTGTAGTACTGTGGTCACTGTAACTGGATGGGGTGTAGTACCATGTGCCATCATCATCATCATGCATCTTGTGGTCACTCACGGCTACTACTGTGTGGCAGACCACCGCCTAGCATGCTGTACCTGAACTGCAGTGCCGTGGCTACGTTCACTATTACACAGCCACTTTGTACATGGGTGTATGAGGTGCCCAATAGGGAACATTGCCTAACATTACTGTGTTATGTGTTGAAGAGTGTTGCACAGCCCCATGATAGGCCTCTACCCCTGAGGTACATCATGTGTGTGTGTGGATGACATGTGGGATACTGAAGTGTGACCTTACAGCGGGTGTGTGGTTACGCCATATGTAGCATGTCTTTGTGTACTGCATATGATAAATGTGTTATGTTGTGTACAGATGTTGCAACTATGCCTATCCAATGTGCAGTACGGGGTTGCCACAACTGTGTCTTATGCTCTGTGTATTGCATGTCATTGAGACAGCTACCGACATTACTGAGCGGTGCAATGTCTTACAGCAAACATGCACGGCATGCATTATGCATAGGTGTGTTACGTGTACATGGCCTACACCTCACCTATGACATGCATATTTCATTACCAACATTGCAGTTATAACACACTCACCAGCTTGGATCAGCTGCCCTGCTGTCACACCAGAGGGACCTACGAGAATATGAGAGAGTTCGTCAGTGGTCACAACTGTGGCATTGCTACAGTGGGTATGCTAAACTGCAGTAAAACAACAGTCAACAGTCACAGGTGTAGAGATATTATTCAAAATATCAGTATTGCACAACACTAGGCAGCAGAACTGCTGAACACACAGTACACATCTCACGTAGACATAATCTAACAATACAGTTAACTGTAGTCTACAGATAGGGCATGTTACCTGCTTGCTCCAGGTAGACGTGCTGGGTGGCTCCGGCCTCCATTACAATGTCACCACTCTTAGGAGCAGCTCCTCCACTCTGGTGAGAGGGGGATGAATGGCCACCCCTCCACCTGTGGCAAGCTGTTGTCTTTGGATATCAGACGCACGCCGCCGGACATGTCTAATTAAATCACTGCAGTGATGGCGTACCTGCTCATATGTCCGGTTATGCATGCCTATGTCATTTACCCGACGAACAAGTTCCTGCCACAGTGCAGTCTGCTCCTGCTGGTGCTGGCTGCTTATGGATAACAGCATCATGTACTGCTGCAATAGGCTTTGCAGTATTACCTCTTCCTCATCCGCTGTGTATGCTGGGTTGCGTTGATGGACCATCTGGCTGAAAAATATATGAACAATATGTGTGAGTGAGTCCTGTAGCACACTTTACACCTTTAATCACAGATATCACTTTACTGACATATATACCATCCTATTGTCTGTCAGAGGTTATGCACATTCAATACCACTTATTGGTTCTCAGGCCACAACTAACTAACACTGCCTGGCACACTCTATATATCACACCACTATACAATAGTACCCGACACACTGTTTGTGACACATTGCACATCCTCAAGACAGGGGTGTATATCACAGCAATGCACAAACAGAGATGTCATCCATTGCAATGGATGTAAAGTACAGGTACAGTAGTACCAGTCAATCACCCTAATCATTGATGCCATAGCCCTGCCTAACAGATGTGTATAGTCATTACTATAGGTGGCATACTGCTGTAACAGAGTATATATGTTGCTGGATACACACTTATACCCCGTAACACGCATATGATTGCAGCCATTGTACAGGCATAATCACACACATCAGACAAACATACGATGCACCACTGTATGCCAACACAGATGAGCATTACCTGTGTACCATACAGTACTGTGTGCCACTACTTACATACCCTTATGCCTGTGTTTTGTCCTCTGTGCAGACTACAGGAAACACACATGACAGTGTTTCCAAGCAATGTGAACACACACTATATGGTGCTGTTTAGGCCTACAGCATCAGGTAGAACTACAGTTCATATGGGAGATGGATTCACCAGCAGTACCACTCACTAAGCATACATGTATTGCTTTAGCCTACAATGAGACACCACATTCGTCAACAAGGAACTATGTCACATCATATGCCGTACTACTATGTCTGCCTAACAGTACAATACACATCATTTGCTGTCCTCACAGCTAGGATAGACACTACCATGTCAAATATAACTTCACACTAAGCTATCACACCTTTACAGACCTTGCACACATTCAGCGTTACACTTATTCAACCTCACATAGCAGGTTTTGCATTGAGTACATGTGTGAGTGCATAGTGTCATAGGTAGGTAATATGCTATTGGCCATAGGGCCTATGGCAGCCTAGCCATATGCTACCCTGGCCTTTGACACACATGTACTTTGATTTCACTTGTCCCTGCCAACCAGAACCACAGAGGTGTTTCCTAGGGTGTATTACCAATCTCCCACACAATCATCAGGGATATTTATGACAACTGCTAAGGAGGAGCCTTGTTTGCTATTGATAGGTGTATGGCATATCTCTGAGATGGGAACCTATCCCTCCAGCATGTGCTGTTTAGTGAGCTGACAAGGTTTAGGACCCTAGAGCATGTATCCCGGAGGGATTGTGATATGTTGCCATGATGGTTGTCACCCAGCTATGGGTGTGACATACCTCTGTATGTCCGGCAGAGGTCACCTCTGTGTGGCCAGTATGCAATACAGTGTAGATGTGGTTTTGTGAGTCAGTCTGCATAGAGCATCTGCTTGCGGCCAGTATTACCCTTTGGGAGTTATGTCTGTGGCCTTTTCACCTGGTGTAGTTGTCATGTGAAGTACATACCACACAGGGCATGGTGATGAGTAGAGGGGAACACTGTCCTATATTTCCATAGATGACACACCTGTTGTCATGACACATACCACACAGACTGATTACAGGTGTAGTGTGGCACTGTCTTCATCAAAGCTGAAGCTACTGTCCACCTGTGTCCCACGTTCCCTTATCACACCTTCACTGTTAGGCAGATCTCTACCTATGTGGTAGTTAATGGGTACAGAGTTTTGGAAAGGCGGAATGGCACTGCAGTATCAACACTTGTCTACAGTCCATGCCTTGGTCACCACACACCTGTTGCAGTACATATGACCCCGTCTCTCTCTCTCTATATATATATATATATATATATATATATATATATATATATATATATATATATATATATATATATATATATATATATATATATATATATATATATATATATATATATATATATATATATATATATATATATATCTACATATATATATATATCATATATATATATATATATATATATATATATATATATATATATTATATATATATGCATATCTATACACATACATGTACACATCCATTTCTGTACATATGGATGTACATATAGGCACATGTACAGTCTACCTGTCTACCTTTCATGGTAGGGATATCACTTATGCGACAGTTGTGGGATGTACAGTTATGTGATTATATTGCACAGTGTTGTGCAGAATGCATGTGGGTGTCCTCAGCCCATGTAGCATTAGCAGGCCTCACTGGCTGTAACAAAGCAGATCTGACAAATCAGTCCCACAGCATTTAACCATCACATGACATATATCAGCACTGCATGCTGTTTTCTAGGCCACACACTATGACCTACATAGATATATGCACATATCAACCTTCACTGACAGATATCTGTCCACCCTTCACTAACATTTGCAGTATGTCCCTTGCCCTATGCACATGTGCAGATACAGATAGATATGTACTGCTGCCACACATGGATGATTTGCAGTGTGTAGAGTACTCTTCAGGAACATCTACTACATGCCAACACATACATGTGAGTTACATACCTTATCTTTGTATTTTCCTGCTCCGTGTGTTATGGTTTTGTAGTTTTTTTTTTTTTTTATCAGTTGTTTGTTTTGGGTTTTCGCCCTCTATTTCGGTTTATGTCTCAGTTTCTCTCTCTGTCTCTGTCTCTGTCTGTTAATGTGTCTGTGTCTGTCTCTCTCTCACTCTTTATCTCACAGCACCTGCTTTTCTAGGTATCTGCACTTGTGCATGTGACAGCCTCTGCACCAATTGCTGCCCACCATTCAGTAATTGCATGAAGCCTGCTGTGTGGTGATTGCATTACTCACTGTGATTGCAGCCCACTATTATAAAATGCTAGGTTAGGTAGGCATAGCCCTTTCAGCTTTCCAAGGTGGGGCCCATGCTTGTTTGCTCTGGACACCGTTGTGTCAGTCAGAAGGTTGGTATATGTCTCTTATCTGAAGCTAGGGTTGTAGCCAGTTATATGCATGTACTCAAACCTGAATGTTGCTGCTTCCAGTACTCACTTCTCAGTGTAGACATGTACTCACCCCTCGAAATGCTAACACAGGATACATGGGAGTATGTACTTTTTTCTGACTTACACAATTAACTGCCATACAAATGTGGTCATTGCACTGCATTCCTGTGGCACATGCAGTGTTTGTGAACTGCTATACTGTAATTATTACGTTACTCACTTCTGAACAGTTTGTGATTTGTTTGTGTTGATTAGCACAGGCTGCTCAACACAACTGGACATATTTTAGTACTGAGTATGCCTACCTACACCCTGTTTTTTGCCTGAATACACAGGTGTGTTGTACCTTTGGGTAGGGGTGCAGAACTGCAAAGAGCATTTTTTATTATCATGTGAGGTTTATCTTGCTGAACATACAGGGTTGCTGTGTGCCTGTTAGTCTATCAAAGCAAGTAGTCTGTCTGTGTAGCTCACACCTGTGGACATATCCAGATGGTAGTTAGAGGTTAGCCTAGTATACTTTGTCTGTGCACCACACCAGTCTTTTCAGAAGTGGCACATTGGCATTGTCACAGTTGTTTGCTAGCAGTACATGGCTACATCCTGTGATATTTCTGTGTTGTACTCCTACATAAGGGCATGCTTGTGGAACTCCTTTCAAAGCTATTTGCAGAGTGTGTAACAGCAGTAATGCTGATATGCCTGTGTGTTTCTGCCTCTGCCAGGCCTCAGATACTCTCAGGTATATATTTGAACGGCCTCAGTGAAAGGTACATATAAGTGAGATACACCTGCAATATATTACTGACATATTGCAGTTGAGAATTTCTTGGGAATCAGAGCATATGTATAAGTACACCTTTTCTGACGTGCAAGCAGTGTCTACTCTCACCTATTGACATTATTCACTATGTGTGATTCCACACTTGTCTGCCTACAGTTAGTACTTTTCAGAATGATTCAGTGGGGCACAGCTAACATTGGTTTACAAATCAGAGACATCCCTGTAAAGCAGTCACAGTTGGGGAGTCTGGCCTCTGCCCTATTCCACTTTGCCAGTATTTATCCTGGTCTGATACTGTGTGGTGTTTGTAAGGTGCTACTGTAGCATTATTCCCTGCTAGGATGGCTGGATCTCCTTTCACAGTCATGTCATGCAATTCCACAACAACTGCTGGTAAAGACCCACAGAACAGGATTTGTGTTATACCATTCCTAATTTCCATTTACATTCATTGTAATGCATGATATATTTATGTCAGAACCAAGTTATTTGTATATCTGCTGTGGCTTAGTGATAATTCATGCAGTCTATTCTGTCAATGGTCTGGGGTTCGAGACTGGCAGAGGTTTTTTTCTTTTGCTGCTCAGCAGAACAAGGGCCCTGCCATAGAGTGACTAAGGCACTTTTAAGCAGTTGTAAGAGGGCTTGCGCGACACTTAGCAATACTTAGCTAAGCGCACACATGCGTACACTCGCTTAAACCTGCTTACTACCACTTAAAAGTGCTTACTCCTGCTAACCCCCACGCTCATTTCTTTTAAAGAAAAGAAAATGGGGAGATAGGAATGTGGTGAAAAAGGGGGCACAAAGAGGGACAGACAGTAGGTAAACAAGCTTGGAATGTGCAGGATGGGTGTAGGAAAGGTCCATAGCTGCCCATTTCTTTACCAGCAACAGCTATGCATATGCAATACATTTGGAGTGAAATTTGAAACCTTCCACCCCTGGGAGAGGGGTGAGGACAACAAAGTATGTTGTACTGCCAGTTATAATTATCAGTTTACATGTCCAATGGACATGTGTGCAAAATGGGCAGCTATGTATGGGGTGTAATTTTTTTGTGGGTACAGATTGCCCTTTTTTTTTTTTTTTTTTTTCTCAGGTGAGAGTGGGAAGTGAGGTAGAGGAAGTAGGTATGTCTGGGCAGGTAGGTTGGGGAGGTAAACAGACAAGACAGACAAGATGCATACAGGGGCAGTGTATGACACATGGGGTGGGTGAACACAATTGATGGGGTTGGATGTTTGGCAATCGCAAGCCCATGAGCCACAGATGGAAACAGTGGAACTGAGATCCCCACCTATGGGCAGTCACCACTGCACCTTCACAGCCCCGAGGGTGGCTGTGCTGGGGGCTGCGTAGGATGAGCAGGCTCACCCGTGAGTCATGCCACTCTCGCCTCATGCTGGTGTAGGGGATTAGTGACTGAACGCTGGATCTCCCTATGCACCACAACCCAGACCCTTCGAAGGGTGACAGGTGGCCCTTCTCCGCCCATGCTTGCATGGGGGGGGATGAGCCCCATCCCCTGCAGCGCTTCCACCTGAAGGTGGCACAGGACCAACGGAGGAGGGGAACTCGGGCTGGGCACCAGACTTGCTGGTGCCAGGTGCACTCGCCAGCTGAGGAGGGACAGGTGGGTCCACTGGGACAGGCCTTCCCATATGTTCTGTGATTAGGTGTGTTTAATTACAACATAAACAACAGCATTCTAGATTAGTTGTAACAGCATGCAGTAATATTCCCATTAACGCAACACACCAAGGTTCCAACAGTTGAACAGCAAGCATAACACATGCATATATTGAGCGACAGTGGATATTCTAACAGCATGCAGGGATATTTGGTAGCAACAGGCCACCATAATTGTGGTGTTTAAACAGGGCACATGCATCAACGTGAATGCAAGTATTTATAGAACAATAAGACATATGTCCCAACAAATATTTAAGATTACACATACCCATTGAGGTGTGGAATTGCATGGTTTATGCACATACAGTAGGGTGTAGAAAAAAACCTCGGTTAACATCTTATAATTACCTTTTAGTCCACACTACATTCCTAGTGACTGCAAGTGTATATCCCCTACATGTATTACCACACTTGCCACCATACATTAGGTTGTGTAATGGGTTTGGCTAGTTCAATATATGCCTGACCTATATCTGACATACAGGATGCAGATGTTACTGCTACATATTTCTTGACTGCATTTATATTTCTTTATCTACATATCTGGGATGTTTTCACATGACATTTTCACTTCAATTTGTACAGAAACCTGCATTTCTTGACACACACTCACATTTCTGGGGAAAAAATAACATGCATGTGTGCCAGATTTACTTATGCATGCCAGCCAATAACTGACTGTTGCGGACTGTATATATGCTTCACAGCTACTAGCACTTCCATCACCCACTTTATATGGGACTGCACAACTCTGGGTTGCCAGCACTTTTTCAAACAGTACTATTTGTATAATGCAAGGGTACAAAAACATTTCAAACTCTGTGACACAGACACACTCCGGGTTTTAGACCTTTATTAATGACATTACACACTTTTCCACAGGCTCACTCCTTTATTTGTTTTAACGATGCATATGGCAGACATGTTCAAGACATATTATACCTTTATTAATAGGTAAGAGCACTCTTTTTTCAGGCTCACTCATTTATTTTATATGACAGTGCCTGCAGAGATATTATTCCACACATATGTTACCTTTCTTAATGGGTTACTACACTCTTTTTCTGCCTCTATGACGTTTCTATCTGACAGTACATTCAGAGGACTTATTCAGGCAATTTTATGGCTGTATTATTGGACTACAACACTTTCTTTCATGCTCTCTCCCATATTTTATATAACAATACATGCAGAATAATCACTAACCTGCCTGGTGGCACAGCCTTAGCAGCCTATCAGCATAGGCTTGCTGATTCGCAGCATGGTCACCTGCAGCTGTAAAGTAAATGAAGGGATATTGAGACATACCTATCCGTTATACAAACTCAATTATCAATTCTTACATACTGCATTCCATGGCTACATACTCAGTTGTGGGGCATCCTGCATCCCAAGGGCTTCCTGTATCCATTGGTTCAGGTGGTCCTGCTTTCATCTCTTCAGGTCTGCATGGTGGTGACCGACCTGCTCACCAGTCTGAGGAACGCCTGTGGCACTGGTGAGGTCATGAGCTAACCGGTTCCAAGCCTCTGCCTTGTACTCCATCCCTTGGAACTAGCCCTGCAGGAGTCTTGACTCATGACATTGGATAAGGAGCCAAACCATGTATTTTGACTCCTCGATGCCCCAACATTGCGCTTGGAAGCATGTTCCCTCTCTGACACCAGCCATTCTAACTGCAGATGTGAGCTACAATCAGTTATGGCATGTGTTCCTGCCTATGGGGCTTAAATATGCTGCATTTCCCACACTTTTTTGTGATTGGCCGTTTTTAAAAATTCTCGTCTGACTGCAGACCTGCTTAGTAATGGTTAAACTACCATTAGTAAGTATATGTATGTTAACAGTGGCTGTTTCCCCTATGTTGTCATGGCTTAGTGGTTCTGTACTTTGCTTCTGATGCAGAGTCCTGGGTTTGAACCTTATCATTCATTTTATTTTCATACTGTCCAGACAGGCTAGGGAGTGTGGCTGCTTTTAAGCAACTTTACTCTACGTTCCTCCTCGGTGCCCTACGGTGCCCTTGTTGGCGTGGCACACACGTCCACACAAACACATTGAGCTGGTTAAAGCGCTATTTCGCTATGGGCACCTCTATTGTGCTGGGTTAAGCGTTATTAAACTATGGGCAACTCTATTGCACTGGGTGAAGCGCTGCTTAACTGCAGGCAATTATATATCAGGATCATTTAAAATATTCATTTTGTTCACTGATACATTGGCCACTTCACTGCTTTTTAGTAATGTTTAAACATATTTGTTAGGTATTATTTCATATACTGATTTAAAAATCAATATGAAGGAGAGTGGTGGGACTCGAACCGTGAATACCTCTTCTTTGTGCGAACACTCTACCATTACGCTATTTGGTGCGATTTGCATAAACATTCTTTCTTATGCTCTTCCATGTCAGAATTGCTAACTCTAGCTAAGCAATGGGCACACTGGCGCACACACCCGCAAATACAGGCAGCTATTTTGGGAATTTAAAAAAATTAATTTAATATTTTGCTTTTTATAACTGTGATGGGGGTTTACAATATCAGGGAGTGTGGTTTTGGGTGCAGGGACATTTGAGCGGACTCACTCTTGTGTATTTGCTTTTACTTTTCAAACACTTGCAGGGGCATGGACATTTAGACTGCCCGGCAGTTGGACACACCCCCTGCTTTCTTACACAGTCTGTGTAAGACTTACGGTTGAGTCAGCGTGCCCTCATGCATATTCATGGCATGCTGATGTCATACCGTTCAACTGCAGCCTCCGAGTAAGACTTATTAAGTCTTACACGGAGGATTCCTGAATCCGGGGGAATATGTATGCAGTTTGTGTGGAGAGCACTGCACAAATACTGTCAGTAGTATTCTGTCATGCAAGCTGCAATAGATAAATGTTTTAAAAGTAATGTTACATGTGTTGTAAGAACACAATAAATAAATAAATACTACTTCACACAGAAAATATCATATGCCAGAAGGTCTAAGAGGTCCTACAGAAAGCTTAGGCAGTCTATTTTCTTTTCATTAAAACATCATTGTATTAGCATTAAAAGCATACTTACATGTCAGAATAGTAATATACTAAATGGGACCTCAAACACAGCACTGCCAAAACATGCCCAGAAAGGCCCAAAAGATACTCCGTGGAATTCAGTTAATCTATACAACTGCCAGAAAAATATTTCAGTGATAATGTCATTAACAAAATCTTATACTTTTACAGTGACAAACTCTTATTTATCAGCAATAATAGGATTAAAAACAAATTGTCAGAAGTTTTACTGTAAAAAATGACATATAAACTCAGGATTTATTGAGCATATTCATGTAAGAGCAATACCATTCTTCTTCAGAATATTCAAAGTTCCTGTAATAAGCATCTTAAATAATCTAAAACAAATTACATCAGCTTATAAATCAGTCATTACAACTTGAATTTTGTGCACAGCTGTAACTAACTTGCTTAAAAACAGAAAATACACAAATAATTAAAGGCATTATATTAATTATAAATTTCAAATGCATCTTCTATCTAAGTGAGTTATCAGGTTAGGGACATGAGTATGTTGTAGTTCATACCAGCTGCCAGTTGCACTCAAGCTTGACTACATGTTTGGGCAGCATGGACCTGCAGCACCTCGAATGAACAGTTAGCCAAGTTCAAGCAAGGCAAGTGTGGCAGCCATGGAGAGAGAGTGGGAGGGTATGGGAGTACAGGACAG
>NC_056725.1:893289634-893437928 GCF_019279795.1 Protopterus annectens
AGACTCTGCCTATTATAGGAAGTTTAGAATTCTATCTTCTGCTAAACATTTATTGTTCTTATTAATTCATTGAACTTTAAAGATATATATGATTTGAACGCATCTAAATCTCGCAGTTACACTCATTACTCTTATTGATATAGAACTGAAACCAATATTGATAAGATTTTTTTTTTATGTCTAATGGGTTACTCTCATGTATTAGAGACATAACAATAATAGTTTAGGTTCAAAAGTCTTTACTAGGCTAATGACAACAGGAGCCTTTTTAAGCCATTCACATTGGCCTTGACTTCAGAAAAGTAAACTCCAAAAAGAAGCAGTCCCATCACTGATCCCTGAGTGCCTCCACTTGTGACTGGTCCTTTATCTGATCATAACACTATTCCCATTAATTTTATACTAAAATCAAACAAACTAACATATTATAATAGACTCCCAACATATATAGTTAAGATTGCAAGTTTTAGGGAATGTTTTTTTGAATGAGAGACATGCATTTTTAGAAATAAAAGGTAAAGGAGAAGTTTCTAATGTTATTTTATGGGGCTCATCAAATGCCTACTTTAAAGGCAGAGTTACTAATTGGTACATAGAAAACAGGAATTTAATTCCATTTCAATCCTTTCTGAAGAAAATAAATACTATTCTCCTTAAATTTCTTTGTTACCCAAACAAATCAAGGATTTCTTTTGAATGGCATAGGAGAAGTTGGGAAGATGGGGATATAGGCTTTCCAGCTTTTGACTTATATGTTACTTTAAACATTATTAAAATAATAACATTATGGCTTAATTCATCATATTAGTCAAAATGGAAGTTAATACATGAAAATATATTACTATTTAATAATAACTATATTAACTCATTTCATATGCAGACTATATCAAATATGTTTTGTTGGTGGCCAAAAGATTATTATATGAATGGTTCTAGTAACTCTTACTCAATCCCTTATATTAATTAAGTTCTTCTCTAGTTTAATAAATGTATCTACTCCAAATCCAATTATTAACAATTTTATTTTCCATGTTTCCTATTGCTTACACCAATGAATGTTTAGAAACCATAATTTTAATAAAATGCTTGACATGAAGAGTTGTAATTTAATTTTGTGGCACCAGTTTTTAAATGATAATAAACTTTACACTTCAGAGTATCTTTTAGGAAAATACAGTTTAGATTTAAACAATTGTTCATTTTTACAAATCTGTAGACAATTTGTAACTTTTAAAATAGATGTCATATATGACACTCATGTGAAGTCATTTCCTACTATCTTCAAATTTTTAGTTAATGTTAACAATATTTCAATAGCTAATAAGTTATATTACTGTAAGATATATATAATTCTTAGATCTTGTCTCTCATATTCTACTAATTTGCTCTGGGGTTATTCTGCATAGGTCAATAATGAAATTTTTGCAGATGAAAATAAAAAAAAATTATTTCACAATCTGCAAGAGAACTACAACATCACTATATTGGAAATCTTTCACATGGAAATACCTACATACTGCATACATCACTCCACACAAAATTGCTGTTATGTACAATACAATTAGTGTTAAATGTTGGAGTTGTGATTTAGTCATTAGTGCATATTGGATACAAATGATACAGGAATGTAAGATATCACCTCCCTTTTAGGAAGATATTAATAATTTTGATAAATCATTATGGTCATATAGATGTAGCATTTCTAAATCCTTGATTTTATTTAATTATCTGATTCATATTATTATTCCTAGGGTACAAGTACCTCTTCTTTGGTCTATATTAGCTATAGCTAGGAAAGTAAACACTAAAAATTGGAAAAATAAACTATTCATTCCTTTACTGAATTTATTCATATAGCAAAAATTGTTTGTAAAATAAATGTTGACAATAAAATGTGAACTTCAAATGTTACACATTCTTATAAATCTTGGTTAAAACTTAAAAATACTCTTGAAAAATATTGATTGTGAATTTAATTCATTGATATATAGTCTCTTTGTTATAGACACTGTTACTTACTTTTATTTTATGCATTGTTTTGATTAAGGTATTTTCTCATTTGCTGTAAAATATCAATAAAAACTTTAAAATAAATATTGGTAAATCTACCATTTGATGTCTGGTAGTTATCCAGCTGCAATCTCTTTGATCCCAACTCTTAGAATGTACAAGTCTCATAACATTTTTTCTGTTAATAACGTCAATGTGAGATCACAGCTAGGCAATATTACTTTTTCCACTTTCAGTATGTGTCTCTGTTCCATAAAACTGTGGAGTTAATCTGTATAAGTAAGGAGTGTGGGAGGTGAAGCCTACCACATAGAGAGTACTAGAGGCTTACACCCCTATAAAAATGTATATTTTTGACACATTATAATTCTTGCATTTTCAGTTTAGGTAATAACTTCTTTGATGAGTGATGAGCCACAAGTCATAAACTGAGTTACATAATCATATGTTACATGTATTGCATTCTATCTATCTATCCATCGGTTTCTGCTGTGCTTTAATGTCAGAATGATATTTGCTTTTGTCACTGGGTTTTGTTAATAAAAGTGTCTACTTAATAGGCCTTTAAGTTGTGTATGTAGATTTTCATAATTAGTACTAAATGAACAGCTTTGTACTCTGCCGCTTATATAAAATGTAAGATGTTTATAGTGATATTTTATTACCAATGCATTTTAATAATATAGTGAGACTTCTATTATATTTTTTCTTTGTTGATTAAGTTACATTTTCATTTTGTTTTTAGTTATTTTATATAGAATCTGGTCCATTTTGACAATAATAATGTTTACCAATTGACTCATTGCAGTTAATGTTTTATTTTGTTTTTTATTCTTTTACCTTTGTTTTAAAAAGAACACTTTTCTAGGTTGCTGGTTTTAGTGAGCAGTGTATTTTTCCTATGTGCATTTTCTCTCTATGCCTACTGCCCATCAGCTGTCCTCTGACAGTTCATGAGTCCATTTATTCTTGGTGCAGACAGCCCCACTTGTATTGATCAGCTAACCAGATGGGTTATAGTCAGGTCAGACAAAGAGCAGTTTGGTTTAATCTAGCTAAAAGCTTTCCTGCAAAACTTTAATTTTTGATTGGATAATTGCTCTAGAAATCTTGGACCCATACAAATGTTAAATAACTCTTGCATGTTTTAGCTCTTAACATGCAAGTACTCCCAATGTAACAAGTGATGAAACCACAATATTTCTTGAACCCATTACATCAGTAGTATCCTGTTCATATACTATGTTCAAAGTACTTAAATATTGCAAGTATTTTGAAATGTATTAACTACTTCATCTCCTACTGAAGAGGACTTAACCAGCACATTATTAAAAAGGGAGCATGCAGTATGTAGTAACAAATCTCACTAGAGATTCTAACACCAACATTCTATTTTTTGCGTCAAAAGTTCAGCTTTCCTTTCTTTATAAAGGACTTAATCCCAAACAGCTCTGTTCATAAGCATATAGTATGGGATATGAATAAAGTGGGTCACAAAACATGTCATTAAGTCCTGAATAAGAGGTTATGATTCATCACAGTGAAAAGGTGACATTCTCATAACAAAATATAAAAATGGAGGTAAATTAAGCTTGAATGCAACTGCCTTATCATTCTAACATCAATACTAGGGGAATGTTATAAGAGAATAATGAATAATTATGAGCAAACTTCAGTATCGCTGCTACTACATGAAGCATACAACACAAATATCAACTCACATGGGTATCCTTCTGAGAGGTCATATCACACAAACATTTCCTTCTGACAGGTCATATCAGATAAACATAGTATCTCTTTACATTAGTGTGTTAGATGCATTAGGTTTTGAGCCTACCTTTGGATGAAATACAGTCTGAGTTTGCTGAAGTTTTTGTCTGTTTTTGTTAGAAAGATATGCTTGCCACAAGTTCATAATAAAACAGATCACAGATCTTTTAGCGTTAACTCTGGTGGGTCAGATACAGTTGCATTGAAAAGTAATTGTGGTGTTTCCCAGGGCTCAGTACTGATGTCTTTCTTGTGTACTTTTTGTCCAAAATGAACTTTACACCAAAATTTGGTCATCTTAGTTGCTGATAACTGCAGTCAGTAAGTGTACCTTACACACTAAAGTAAGTGCTGGGTTATGAAAGATGTGACTGCCTATTTACATGAGCAGTAAAACAATGCTATGAAGTTTAGCACAACTGTACTGTGATGCATTTTGAAATTTTCAACAAAATGTAGAGGCAGATTCAATAAATCCTACATGGTCCTCTGTGGTGTGATAATTACAGTATAAGAAGCTGAATTGTATGCTAATCAACCAATCCAAGTTGGAGGAACTATTCAACAAGCTATAAAGCAACTGTGCAGTCTCAGTGCTGGTTTTACCTGCGAATTCGAAAACCTATCAGAACACAGCCACGGAAACTTCTATACACAGAAACTATCCTGGATGCTGCTGCTGCTGATAATAGACCATGGCCAAGAAGAAGAAGGGTTTTTAGACCTTGTTTAATGTTTCACATTCTGCATCAGGTGGAAACTGCAGAGCACTACAGGGTGGATAGAGACACAATACAGGAACTCTGCAACCTCTGTCACCCTCAACTCGAACCAAGGGCAAACAGAGGGGAATCAATAATGGTGTAGACAAAAGTATGTATAGCACTTAGAATTTTAGCTACAGGAACTTTTCAGAGACCAACAGGGAGCATGCTGGGGGTGCACAGGCATCAGCATCCAGGATCATTCATCAATTCCTGAATGCTGTCCTCCAACATGCCAGTAACTACATATAATTTCACTGTACACCGAGAACAGGGCCACAAATATGCAGGAGTTCTACCCTGTAGCACACTACCCTGATGTACTGGGTGTCATAGACTGTACACATATAGAGATCAAATAACCATCTGGGGAACAGGGCAGGGTATACATAAAAAGAAAGGGCTTCCACTCCATTAACTGTGTGTAATGCTAAAGAAATCATCCAGCATGTGTGTGCTGGCAACCGAAGC
Organism: Protopterus annectens; assembly: GCF_019279795.1. NCBI lineage: Eukaryota > Metazoa > Chordata > Ceratodontiformes > Protopteridae > Protopterus > Protopterus annectens. The sequence goes on from NC_056725.1 coordinate 893,294,650, forward strand.
AGTTTCTACAACTCCCTACTGTATGACTTGTTTACTGGGGGGAAGGGATATCTCACAGGGACATTTAGTGGGGGATGCAGGTTATGCACTGGAACCATGGTTGATAACACCCATCAGAAACACATACACACCAACTGAAGAATGGTATAATGAGGCACACACTTAAACAAGAAATATCATTGCTCATGTGTTTGGACTGCTGAAGTTGTGGTGCCAGTGCCTAGATATATCTGGGGAGCCCTGTAGTACAATCTCCGTACATGTGCTGAAATTTTCAATGTCTATGCCATGCTTCACACCATCATCTTGAGAAAAGAGCTTCAGCAGGATCAACAAGTGGAAGGGCCACACATCCCACCACCACTAGCAAGGTCACCACAGGCACACAAAGGGTGACAAGTCAGAGGGGGGATCAGCAGCTGCTGTGGGTGCAGACATGCTCAATAAGCCCTTGCAATTGCTAAGAGGCAATGCATAGCATAATCACTCACCACCTACGGGACTAAAACCTTCACCATACACACATACATGCAGTAACATTGATGCCAGGCAATGCTCGCAACTTTTACTTACCCATGTAATGGCTTTGTTCTCCTAATATCAGCCCTGAACTAAAACTGTACCAAATGCCAGATTTACAAAGTCAATGTTCATAGGATCATAGTATCATAAGAGGTTACTAGGCTATTGACCTGGAGGTCATTTCAAGCCTAGCCATTTCATCCCAATGTAATATCATAGATACTCTATTCAGTACCCAATATTGTATCTAATAATGACTGCTGAACAGTGTCATGGAGGTGCTCTGTTTCACATGAATTGGTAACTGATTTCAAAGATGTCACAGTCACTGGGAGACAAATCTGTCCCTCCAGCACATCCTGTTCAAGTCACAGGCCAGATTTAGGTACTTGGAATGGGTAGCTCTAATTCTATTTCATTCACAGATTCATTAGGTTTGGGTCAGAGATTGCTCTGTAAGCCAGGCATAAGTATCCCCTAAGAAGTCTATACAATACAGAGTATCATGACAGGGACTTTATTTGGTCTGTGTAAGGCACATGCTGGAGTCCCTTGAGATTCTTCATTAGAAGTCTCTCCAGTTGCTGCAAGTGGTTTGTACGGTACATGTCGAATGGGGCATTATACTCAATTATGGGGCTGATTAGTGATGAGTAGAGAAGGGTTAAAACCTCCTTTGCTTTAGAGGTGATGCTTTTGCTAATTAAGTGTGCTATGTAGAAGGCCTTCCTAACTACAGTAAACACATTGTGGTCAAAGTTAAGGTCACAGTCTTCTTGTGATCTGAGATCTTTTACCACTTCATAGGTACATAGGGTATTATTATTAATTTGATAGTGTGAAGGGACATTCTTTTTACTGAAGGGAATGATAATGCATTTCTTTGCATTCAGTTTGAGACCGTGACCAAGACCTCAATTTTTGGTCTGTGTAAGACCCTCCTAAAGTATACTGACATCATTTGGGGGTTCAATAATTGCACCCAGTTTGCAGTCATCCACAAACCTGGGCAACCACAACCCCTAAGTTTTGGCCTGAACATCTGAAGAGTATATGACAAACAGTAGGGGGCCTAACACTGACCCTTGTGGCACCCCACTGCTGACAGGTCTGCTGGTTGATGTGCAGTCCCCACTTTGATAGTGTGCAACCAGTATGTGAGTCAGTTGGCAACCCATCTTACAACAAGGCAATTACATTCAGTTTGTTAAATTTATCAGTAATGCCTGAGTGTGGGATTGTGTCAAAGGCCTCTGCCAAGTCAAGGTATGCTGTTTGCACAGATGTACCCTTGTCAATGGCCCTGGTCACATTTTTGAAGGAATCTGCCAGGTTTAACAGGCAGGATCTACCCTTGATGAAGTCAAATTGGGTCGGATCCAGGGTTTGAAGGTCACCTATGTCTTTATTTATGAGGTCCATGATGATACGTTCCATGGCCTTACAGATGAGGCTGGTCAGACTTATTGGTCTATAATTCCCTGGGTCTGTTGCTAAGCCACCTTTGTGGAGGGGTATAACTGTTGCTGTTCTCCATTCTGCAGGAACAAAGCCTGTGGATAGGCTATAATTGAAGAGGGGGAAGTTTAGGGCAAGGTTTTTGATAAGTTTGGAGGGTATAGTGCAGTGAAATTTTCACCAAATCTGTCTTCTAGCAGGTTTGCTATCTCTACTGGATCAGTGTGTGTAACACTGTTTAGTCACTAGTTCAGCACATTCTTTGCTCCTAACTTTTTGGCTACGTAAGTAGCTGTAAAAGGTCTTATGGTTTTCCTTGGATGTGATTGCTAGATTTTTCTCAAAGTTACCCTAGAGGATTTGACATGTTGTCTTATTTAGCTGTTGTGGCTAAGGAGGGTGCTTTTCCATTGTTGGGCCTTTGCCTTAGTTTTCTTAGACAACAACATTTTGCGTTTGTTGTAAAGTTGTTGATGTTGGATGTCCACCAAGGTGACTTGTTTTTACTTGGCTCTGTCTTTGATTCTCTCTGGAACAGCTGGCTCTATACACTTACACAAGTGGTTGTACAGGGCTTCAGTGTAAGCTTTGGTGTAGTTACCACTTCCAGCTGGTGGTGGGGCTTGGAATGCATTTATACCTTCCCTTAGGAGGGTATAGTTTCCCTTGGTGAAGTTTTATAGTCTGATGTTACCCTTTGTGCATTCTGTTGTTAGTGGTAGTTTGAAGGCAACTGATTTATGGTCAAATTTAACTGAGGGTCTGATAGTTATGGTAGTGCATCTATTTGTCATATCAGTGAGGACCATGTCTAGTATGTTTGTTTCCCTTGTTGGTGGTTTGATCAATTTGTTCCAGAGCATTTGAGTTAACAAAGTCAAGGAACTTTTGTGCAAGTGAGTTAGGGCTAGAGTAAGTTTTCCCAGTTGATTGTGGGATAATTGAAATCCTGCATGACCAGAGTGTTTGGCAATATTTGGATTGAATCTAGTTTGGTCAAGTAGGCTTTTTGCAAATCATGATTCATGGAGGGGGGACCTATAACTAGCTATGACATGAACGGGGCTCTTACACAGAGTAATCTGAAGTTGAAGTAACTCCATGGAGTTGTCTAATCTAACTAGTTGGGAGGTGAATTTATCTCTAATATAGATAGAAACACCACCTCCTTTGGTTCTCACATGTTCATCTTGAGAATGAAGGCATGGACGTGGAAGGCACTGTAGCCTTGCAAGGCTGTGGTACTCACTGAAGCCCTGAACTAGGTTTTGTGACTGCACAGACATCTATATCTTCTAGTGACAGAAGTGCTTCCAGAGTGTGCAGTTTTTGATTTAAGCTCCTAGAGTATAGCAGCATAACCCTTATTTTCTTATGATTGTCAATTTTCTCATCAGCAATTTTGTTTTTGAGACCTTGCGTAAAAAAGGCACTCTGTGGGAGGCAAGAGCCTTTGAGAGGATACTAAACCCTAGTGACGCCAGGTGCAAATCGTCTCTGGTGAAGCAGAGAGGTTTGTTGACCATGTCATCCCAGGCTGACAGAAACTGTATCCCCTTTGAATGACACCACAAACTAAGACAATTATTGAAAATGATCATTTTTTGTTTATACTGTGGCATCATTCTAGGTGACATTAACATGCTGCTCAGGGCGAGGGACATACCAGCCTGGGACACATACTCAGAGAGCTCGATCATATCTCTCTTCATATAGACCAGTGAAGTATGTCTCAAGTGTTCACCCCAACATGAGCTATGATGGAGATTTCTAATAAAGAAAAAAAATGTAATAGAAATTAATGGCACACCCTTGCATGCTCTTATTTGGTAAGGCAAGGAAGAAAAAGGTGGCTGATTTTTACAGCAAACTTCAAGATGTCACAGCAACAATGTATGTGAATATGTGTCCTCTATCAAGTAATAGGCCTCAGGTATAAAAGATTCACACATTCATGCCTCTCAAAAGTAATGATTGTGTCCACAGTTTTGACATATACATTTGTACTGGTAAATCATTAAAGAGAGAAATTAGAAATTAATGACACACAATTTAGTTTCAGACTTGATATATCTCAAAAAATCTTAAAAATAGTGATGTAAAAACTGTTATTCTATCAACTGTCTACATTTGCAAGACCAACATATTAAAAAGTATTCCTAATGTTCAGCCTTTTGTCCCACTTTAATTTATGGCTTTGACTAGCTTTATTGCTGTAAAAGTTTGGGAGGTATGTACACATTATAAAAACCTGTAAGAAAGCAGTAAAATTTGCAAAACTGCATCACAAACACAGATATACTAAAGCATTTAGTCAGCTATGCAACCTGAGCATCAGACAAAAGATGTATGTATCCCTGAATCCAAAAGAAAGAAAACAAGGATATAGCACAGTTGTCATCATTTGCACAATGTGTTGTGTGTGTGTGTGTGTGTGTGTGTGTGTGTGTGTGTGTGTGTGTGTGTGTGTGTGTGTGTGTGTGTGTGTGTCTGTGTGTGTGTGTGTGTGTGTGTGGGGAGCAGGAGGCCTAGCCAGACACAAAAAGTAGCGAGTGTGTATGAGTAAGAGAAACAGACAGACATTTGGATAAAGTATCAAATGTCCATTGAGACAGAATGAGTTTTAAGCCTCATGAATGAAACTTTTAACAGATATGTGTGTGTGTGTCTGCATGGGCACTCCAGGTGAAATTGGTGTGATTGTGTCTGCAAGAACATAGCCAAGCATTGTGCTAGCTGTATGTTCTGGTATGTCGGACAGGTGTGAACCATGCATGGTAGACTTGACAGTTCATCATCATCATCCTTGACCCTAAGAACTGGCTCTACCAGGAGTTGCACTGGCACATCCACACCCATGTTCAGATGCACTGCTGCTACCTGAATGTGACTGATGTCTGCTGGATAAGCTGTCCACACAACCATGCCCAGGACCATGACCGCATTGCCTGCCACAGCTGGGTGAGAACACCTCAACCACAGACTGAGCAGTGGAAGTATTGTCATTATGGAAGTGTGACTGGGCATGGGTACATCATCTAACATCAGATGATGTGGCTAACCAACATGCATGTGGATGCCATCCTCTCCCAGCAGGTGTTGCATCACAGAGCCTGCCCATTCCAACATGTCATTCATCTAATACATTGAATCAGACACAGGGTGAAGGCAGTAATGCATGTCAGCCTGTGCCACATCTACAACCCTAACCATTTCCACAGAGGCCCTACTGGCCTGTACCTTTGTGATAGCCCTAAACATATGTTGAGTGCACAGAAAGAAACACCTGGATAAAGTGGAGGATGGACAACAGGCCTGCTCTGAGCAACCCAGACAAAACTCCTGTGTGGTACCTCACCCACACTTTGACTATGGCTAGAGTCTACAGGCACTGAAGCCGCAGTAAATACACTACCCTGATCAAGTGTCTCACCCTTCACCCATCCAATATCTGCGGGCTCCCTGGAATAGGTTTGCATACACCTACTGGCTGTGTCTGAAGGAATTACACCAAAAACATACTCGGAGGCTCTAAATAAAAATCTGCCTAAGCAGCAGAGACCTCCAAAGCAGACACCCAAACGACCACTACCCCAAAACAAAACACGTGCAACACATAGCTCACAAAGCCAGTGTGCCGAACAGTCACAGCCCTTAAGGCTAAACAACACACCTGATACACTTGTAATAGGTGACTCTATCGTCAGGCACACTGACGTCCCACTCACCAGGCTGAACAAGGAGAAGGTCACGGTGAGCTGCCTGTCGGGCACTAGGATCCGCCACATAACACAAGCACTCAGGTCACTCCAAGGCAAGTACAAATATGACTCAGTCATTGTCCATGCTGGTGTGAATGACCTGAGACGTACCTCCCTGGACTACATGAAAAGAGACATAGAGGAGCTCTCTGAGCATGTAGCCCAGGCCGGTATGACAATGACCTTGAGTAGCATCTTACCCTCACCAAGAATGATGCCACAATATGAAGACAAGATGATCAATTTCAACAATTGGCTTAAGTGTTGGTGTCATTCAAAGGGGATCCAATACCTGTCAGCCTGGTATGACATGCTCGACAAGCCATGATGCTTCGCTAGGGACAGCTGGCACCTGTCACCCCTGGGCTTTCGGATATTGGCAAAGGCTCTTGCTACCCCCATAGTGCCTTTTTTAGGCAAGGATCAAAAGACAAACCCACCTCCATAGGTATCACAAGGGATAAGAAACTAAGAGTAATGCTACTCAATGCCAGAAGTCTAAACCTCAAGATGCACTTTTCGAAACTCTCCTTAGCATGGAAAACATCAATATCTGTGCAGTAACAGAAACCTGGTTCAAGGCTCCCGAGAGCACCCCAGCACTACCAGGTTATACCTCATGCCATGCTTTTCGGCCCCAAAACTTGGACCGAACCACAAAAGAAGGGGGAGTATCAATATTCGTCAAAGATACCCACACCTCCAGGTTGGTGGCACAGCACGAAGCATCAGAGACTATCCATGTGCAACTAACTGTGGGTAAAACTGCCTTCCAGTTTATAGCCTGTTACAAACCACCCTCCCAAACACAGGAACCCCACTTGGCCTTCCTGAGAATACTGGAAAATATGAAGGTCTCTCCAAACACCATTATATTGGGTAACTTCAACTACCCAGACATAGACTGGGAGCATTACTCTAGCTCCAACACCCTAGCCCAAAGGTTCCTAGAATTTATAAACTCAAATGCTATGGAACAACTTGTTACCACTCCCACAAGAGGGGAAAACATACTGAACCTGATCATCACCAACATGGGGACTCTATGCTCCAAACTAGAAGTGTATCCCTCACTGGTAAGATCAGACCATAAACTAATCTCACTGGATATTCACATCCCGACCCCACCCCCTGCCCAGAAAACCACAGAGAAAAACTTCTCTAAAGCAAATTTCACACGCCTCAAAACCAAGGCAAAATCCTTCAAAGCCCCCGGGCCTGTGGAAAATATGGCCCAGACCGCAGAATCCTTTATAAACGCATTCTATGAACACCTTCAGGAATGCATGGATCATGCAATCCCAAATAAAACCAAGACCCAATCCTCCAAATGCAGGCGTCCTGTCTGGTGGACCCCAGCCATAAACAAACTATACAATAGAAGGAGGAAGCTACTACATGATAGAGCAAAATCCCAAAAAGGGAAGGCATCTCTGATCAGTATTAGCAAAAAACTACGGGCACTCATAAAATCGTCTAAGGCCAGCTTCGAGAGAAAAATTGCACAGGACACTAAGGATAATCACAAGGCTTTCTTTAGTTATGTTAGGAACCTGGGTGGGAATTCCCAGATATGCTCAGAATTAGTCCAAAATGACAAAAAATACACTGAGCCCACAGACATTGCCAACATCCTAGCTGACAGGTTCAGTGCAAACTTCTTCCCCCCTCTCCCCACCAAAAGGGCAAATATCTATCCCAACAGAGTGCTGCCCCCCTGACATCTCAGATGCTCAGGTAAGAGCCGCCCTCTCCAAAGCAAAAAACACAGCATCAATGGGACCAGATGGTGTCCCGGGCTGCGTCCTACATGAACTCCAAGAAGAGCTAAACCCAAACATAAAACTACTGTTCAGTCTTAGCCTTACTACAGGATATGTACCCAAAGAGTGGCATACAGCAACAGTGGTCCCTCTCCACAAAGGTGGTGCCTCAATGGATCCTGGAAACTATCACCCCATAAGCCTGACTAGCTTGGTCTGCAAAGCTATGGAAAGGATCATCATGGACCTCATAAATAAAGATGTTGGGGACCTACAGACACTGGATCCTACCCAGTTTGGCTTTGTTAAGGGCAGATCCTGCCTCTTAAACCTGGTTGATTTCTTTGAAACAGTCACCAAGGCCATTGACGAGGGGAAGGTGGTCCACACAGCCTACCTGGACCTTGCAAAAGCCTTCGATACAATACCCCACTTGGGCATTATAGATAAGCTCACCAGCTTAAATATAAACCCCTATGTCACTAGATGGGTTGCAAACTGGCTCAAGGACAGAACCCACATGGTTAGAATTGCTGGAGCCATGTCAGACTCCAAACCAGTTACAAGTGGCATCCCACAAGGCTCAGTCCTGGGACCTCTCTTGTTCGGTATATATTTCTCGGCGGTACAGGCCAACATGGAAGGACTGTGGCTGACCAAGTTCGCAGATGACTGCAAACTGGGTGCCATAATCAACTCTCCAGCCGACACAAGCATCCTCCAAAAGGGCCTCATAGAAACAGACAACTGGTGCCAGAGCCATGGCCTCAATCTAAACGCCAAAAAGTGTATAGTCATCCCCTTTGGCAAAAACAAAGTGCCCACAAATTACCACATAGGTGGTAATCCATTAAGTACAGAAGAAGTCATTAGGGACCTGGGGACCCAAGTTGATAGCAATCTCTCATTTGACAACCACGTGGCCAAAGTGGTTAGAAAAACATTTTATATAGCCCACCTAAACATGAAGGGATTCACATCTAGATCAGGGGAGGTCATCGTACCTCTTTACTCATCACTCATCAGGCCCATAATTGAGTACAATGCCCCTTTTGGGATGTACCTTACCAGACACCTGCAGCAACTGGAAAGACCCCAAAAGTACCTCATCAAGAGGATCAAAGGGCTCAAACAGATGCCATATGCTGCCCGGTTAAAGAAACTCCAGCTCTACTCAGTGGCATACCACCTGCTCAGAGGCGATCTGTGCCTGACGTATAAAGCCATGTCCAACCCAGAATTAATGGACATGCTGCACCTCAGAAAATCCAAATCCCATCGAGCTACGCGGTCGAGAGACTTGAACCTCAGCACTGAAATAAATAGGACATGCTTGAGGGACAGATTCATAACCCAGAGGCTCCCTTCACTCTGGAATAAAATCCCAGTCCAGGTTAGGCAGAGTTCCACATTGACTCTCTTCAAGAGGAATCTTGATGAGTGGATGGGAGATCATAGGTTTACCCTGGCTATCACTTCTGTGTCACTGTTAGACAGAGGCACAGTATACTAACCTCAAAAAAAGGCATAGCAAAATGAATTTAAAATGGGTGGTGAAAGCCAAACACACTCTGGCTAGGCTTATAAATGCCCTAGGGCAGATAGCCTAGTATGAACCTATGAACCTATGAACCTGTGAACAAGGGATGGCAAAATGAAAACCTCAGTGTCAGATTCAACCTCTGTTCCACCTAACTGTGCCTGTGTTTGGCCACCATTGTAATCAGAGTCTGCTGATAGTCTGACATCAGGTGATAAAAGTCCTACACTTCCACTGTCAGGTTCACCTATGATAATAAGTAACAAACACTGGAAAGAAGTTAATAGTCACACTACTACAGTTCAATATATGCTAACAAACTAACACTGGTGCCACTATCACAGATGGTACAGCAATACATACACAGTTGTGACACTCACCTCACACATATTAATAAATGAATGATTTTTGGGAAATGCTCATTAGTACTGAAATAAAAATGTTTGACTTACCATGTGCAGTTGGCTGCATACTTGCTAGGGTAGATAGTCCTGGAAGAAGTTAAGCAACATGTAAGGACACCATCTACATAATAACAATAACACATGTGAAACATTTTTGGACTTTATATGTCCATTAACAATACATTTACCTGCAACTTGGATGGCACGTCCACCCCAAGCATGTGTAATGAACCAGAATGTGTTGTTAAATGTATCAGTCTAAAACTAGTCCGTCCCCCCCAAACTAACTTAAGTATTGCTTTCAATGTTTTAATATACAAAAAGTATTTAACAATTGACATAGGTAAAGCTACCTGGAAGCTACTCCTAGGACATACTTGTCCACTCTGAAACAGCAGCACCTACATCAATCACATGATATTGTGCACTTTCCACTGAGCTCTCTGGATCCCTGACAGTGGACATGAACTCTTCATTTGGTGTCATTAGTGGATCTATGGCAGTCCCCATCAGTAGCCGGCTGTCCATGGGCCAGTGTAGCTGCTCTCCTCTGGGAAGATGAAAAATTGTCAGTGGCCCTATGACGCACCTGATCATATGTCCTGCTGCATCCCCCAGCAGCATTCACATCATTCACAATCTGGTTCCAAATCTGCATTCTTCTAGACATGCCCATGTCCTCTCTCAACCAGAAAACCACTATGTTGCTGAAGTGCTTGGACGATGACTTAGTTTTTGGGGTAATTGAAGGGGGGTGTGGAGATTAGGACACTTGGGTGCCACAGTCCTTGGTGACATAAAACAAAATGAGTGGATGGGAGATCGTATCATATAAATAAAGGTCCTGCTTAGATATAACAAGGCTGTGCATATGAGAAAAGTAAAATACCCTAACTAAAATGCCTATGTTTTCAGTAAACTTCTAAGAAGTATATACAGGTTAAAAGTAGCATTTCAAATATATATATATATATATATATATATATATATATATATATATATATATATATATAATAAAATATTATTATAGTGACATGTGAGCATATCCAGTATATAAATGAGAAATGCAATCATACCATGCAATCAAGATCAGTAGTCTTCTGTGCACATAAATTAAAAGTAATAGCAATCTTCTTCTGTGTTATTAGCATAAGCGAGTCTCCTTACCTTCAGGTTTCCTAGCTACATGGTTACATTTTATAGTGTAGATTCAGGGCTGTGAGCATGGCAAAGTTGCAAATGAGGTGTGAACTCATTAGAATTGCTGAATCCCAAATTCTTGGCTCCATGTAGCAGATTTAAATATAGTGCAAGCACTCCCTCGGTGTTTGTTGCTAATGGATTGCAACTGTGAGTGATTACTGGTAGGGAGAGGAAAACACAATAGCAGTTCATACTCCCTTACCTCCAGTGGGTATGTCAGCCAGTTAGACATCAAAGTGTAGTTGTAATTGTATGAATGTTTTAAATGTAAGGAAACAACATACCTTTCATAGTTTCTATACAGTAACATCCAACCTCCCCTGCATTTGTTGAAAACTGTATATTATTGCCATTTAATATTCTCACACATTGTAAATAGAATGCTACAAAATGCCTTACAACTTGCATGTCTCAGATTACTTTCCAGATAAGAGAAGAATGAACACCATAGACAGAAAAAACACAGTTGCATTGCTGCAGATAGTAGTCATAAATGGTCATATGATCACGTGTTGCACTACATCTGAAATGAATACATGTATAAACAAATTAGAAGTGTACAAGTGTCATATGTCTTGCTAATATTGTAGATGAAACAGGACTTGCTTGTATGCACATTGATTTTAATTCTCTGCTGCAAGGTTGTTTCTTTGGCAAAGAGGGCAGTCACTTCTTAAGAAAAGAACACATATTTACACAGCAGCCATCTGTTCCACTTCTTAAGGAAAGAACACATATTTACACTGCAGCCATCTGTTACCTGCACCCATGCAGTTCAAACTTGGTCTCTCAGCACTTGTTCACAAATATCTCAACTACACTACAGAAATAAATAACAAATGCTTTTTTATATACCATGCACGTCTTTATAATGACAATACAAATTTGGATTTTCAAATACTTGTAGCAATGTGGAAATTTGTTTGCAAATAGCTTGCAAACCTGCCTTTTTAATGTTTTCCTGCACAATGGAAACACAACAGCAAATGTTACACTTTGCACATTCATCAATGTGGCAACATGCAGATCTTTAATATCTTGACAGTCATACCTGGCTAGCTATCCATTTCAGACAGGCCTCATAAATGGTCCTTCATCCTTGTAAAAGTCAGGCTTGCACTTTGGCATTTATGTTAAATACGGAGTTGTCTAGTTGGTGTGACTTTTTAAATTAGGGGTTTGAATCTCACTCCAGTCAGCTGGTATCTGTCTAGTCAGAAAGAACATAATTGTGTATCCTGCAGTCATTACTGCAATCTCATGGACTACCAATATTTTGACAGTTGGACATGCCTACATATCCATTTCAGGCAGGCCTCACAAGATCTTCTCTCAAACAGCCAGTGCTGATGTTATCCACTATAAATGGTCCTGCAGCTGTGTAAAAGTCAGAGTTGCACTGAGTTCTCTAGTCAGTGTACCTAGTAAGGTAGGTGTTCTAATCTCACTACATTCAACTGGTGTGTGTGTGTGTGTGTGTGTGTGTGTGTGTGTGTGTGTGTGTGTGTGTGTGTGTGTGTGTGTGTGTCTGTCTGTCTGTCTGTCTAGTCAGAAGAGCATAATTGCTTATCCTGCAGTCATCATTATTATCCAGTGGAGTACCAATAATTTGAAGGTTGGACCTGCCTACACATCCATTTGATGCAGGGCTCACATCTTCTCTCAAACATATAATGCTGATGTTATCCACTATAAATGGTCCTGCAACTTTGTAAAATTCACACTTTCTCTAGTCAGTGTACCTTAGTTATGTAGGGTTCTACTCTCACTGAAGTCAACGGGTATGTGTGTTTGTCTGTTTGGGCATTTGCTTGACATTGGGGGAGTATTTTACACCAGCAGGTGGGATACTGCTCCTTCCTTTCAACAGACACTACTGATATCATCACTTATAAAGTGCTGTATGACACTATCTACATCCAACTTGTACTGTGGTGTTTGCATTAAATACAGAGGTCTCTAGTTGATGTTCTTATGTAGGGGTTCTGTTTTGTGTGTGTGTGTGTGTGTGTGTGTGTGTGTGTGTGTGTGTGTGTGTGTGTGTGTGTGTGTGTGTATGCACTTGCTTGACATTAGAAAGCATTTTGCACCAGCAGGTGTATACTGCTGTCATCTTCCTGTCACCAGATGCTACTCATCTTCCACTCACCAGCCCTACTGATGTCATCACTTATAAAGTATTGTCTGACACTCTCCAAGTCAGACTTATGCTGTGATGCTTGAGTTAAATACAGAGGTTTTAGTCAGTGTACTTAGATAGGTAGGGGTTCTGTTCTCACTGCAATCAACTGGTTTGTATGTGTGTGTTTGTGCACTTGCTTGACATTAGCAAGACCATTTTATACCACATATGGGATATTGCTATTACCATCTTCCTTTTACCAGACTCTTCTGATGTCATCAGCTATAAAGTATTTTCTGATACTATAAAAGCTAGAATTGTGCTCTGGAATTTGTGTAAATACGTAGTTGTAGAATGATATGTGAGTTCACAGCTGTTTCCAACACCCTAAACCATCTTGCTGTAGCATACAATAATTATGTCATCCTGTGTACCATGCACACTGACAGTATTCAAGACAAACCTGTGCTGTGGCAGTAACACTACTACTGTGATTGCATTGTACTTTAACTATACATATAGATGTTCTAATCTGACAACAAGTGGATTGCATGTATATACATACAACTGTCATTTATGAGCCAATTTTACACAGGGATGTGACTCGACATCCATGCCCTACAGTGCTCACAACATGCTCTCCTTAGCATAAAATGATGCTATTATACTCCATGTACTGCAATATTACAGTGTTATAGTCAGAAATATGTTGTGTTTCTATTGTGACATTGCATGGCATTCATATTCTATGTCTACACAGGTATAATGTTCATATCAGGTCCAGTGTACTGCGGTGTGTTTGGTTGCTGGTACATTATGATCATTGTGTGATCTTTAGAATAGTTCTTCATTTTACTACCACTTAGGGTACCATTCACATAGTCCTACACTTCTTCCTTTGTCCTCTGTCCACATGACATCCTTCCTTCAGAAGAGTGAAGTATATCTTCATGTCAAATATGCATACACACATCATGAAGCAGACTCCTTCCATGAGAATATGCAAGACATCCCCAGACCACTGCATGTGTGATTGATAATTCTGACATGGTGTGGTGAACATATCACACATGGACAGTGGCAGAATGTAATGTAATCCAACAAATACAGACATAAGCACAATAGTGTTACTATCTTCCATGATATACATATAGGCATTGTTACTCTCATTTTTATAATAATGGCTAAGATTTCATGTGATGTTGGCCGTCAGACTAGTAGTGTCCTATGACCCTATGATCACTTGACATGTCAATGTTGCTGTCATTGACATATGCTATATTGATGGGTGGATGTACAGTATAGCAGCAAAAGGGTATTACAATCTGTGATGTGAGCTAATGTATTGATGGCCATTGCTACCATTGCATTACATGATCCTTATATAACATTTGTAGTAATATGCTCCCTGAGAACTGTTGACATAGGTTCATAGTTTCATAGGAGGTTACTAGGTTAGCGGTCCTGCAGGCCTTACAAGCCCTAGCCATGTTTATCACAAGTAGCACAAATTGTCCTTATTAGGTGGAAGTAATTTACAGAGTGAGTCCATGGTCAACACTGACTACCCTTGTCCATGAGGGACATGGCTGCCACCCCCAGGGTGAATTTACGGTCTTCCATCCATTTGTCTAGATTGCTCTTTAATTGGGTAAGTGAGGCACTCTACTTCACATGATTTGGAAGTTTATTACAGAAGAGTGGCATTTCTGGAGGATATATCTGTCTCTGAAGCATGTACGGCTAATGTCATAGGCTAGGTTAGGATCCCTAGAGTCGGTGACTGTTGTGCCATTAGATTTACATATGTACAACATTTCGATCAGTGCAAGGTCAGAGCCTGCCATGTAAGCCAGGCAAAAATCACCTCTCAGAAGCCGATATGATACAGATTAAAGTGACAGGGCTTTCAGTCTTTCATGGCATGGTTCAGAGGCCCTGTATTTTCTTGTTGAGAAACCCTTGTGGTCTCTCCAGATGCTGCAGGTGTCTGGTGAGGTACATGGAAAAGAAAACATTGTACTCTATTCATGCTCTCCCAAGGATCAAGTACAGTGGTGTTATAACATCCTCAGACCTGAAGGCAATGCCCTTACTTATGAGGTGCATGATGTGGAAGGCCTTCTTTACCACTGGGGAAACTGGGGAAACTTGTTGGTCAAAGTTTAGATTGCTATCTACATGTGTTTGCAGGCCTTGCAACACTGGGTTGGAGCTTGGTGGGGGGGTTGTTGTCAATAGATTGCTTAGTAAGCAACCTGGGATGTTATCTGGTACTACTGAGACCATGATTTTAGCCTTGGAGGGCACACATTTGACATGATCTCTAGAGATACTTGGCAGAGGACTGTTGTTATGTATGTTTTGGGGTATGGCTTTTGGGTCCAGGGGGGGGTGAACTTTTCACCACATCTGTCAGCTATCAGGTTGTCAATTTCCTCTAATGCATCTTCATGTGTAGACTCCTAGCATTAAACAGCAGAACCTTGAATTTGCCTCCAGTCACATTTTTTACATCAGAATTATAGTTACTTAGATATTGCCTAAAAAAGGCACTATGGAGGAGGCAAGCACCTTTGCTAGTATCCAACAGTCTAGAGGAGACAGGTGCAGATTATTTCTGTCAAAGCAGCATGGCCTGTCAACCATCTCTTTCCAGGCTGAGTGATACTGGATCCCCCCGGATTGACACCAGAAGCTAAGCCAATTGTTGATGTCAACCAATTCTTGGTTAAATTGTGGCATCAACCTGGGTAATGGTACATTATACATATACATTCATTGTGCAGTCCGTACTGTATAATGTTGATACATAATTAATGTTTACCCCACAAGTGTCTTCATTAACATGCCCTCATCTGCCATACATCTGTCATCTTTCCCCGTGTTCATTCCTGCAAATCCTCTGTGTTTCACTATTCAATACACAAACCTTCCCTAACTGTTTATGTATAATGTAGTCTCTGTACCCTTCTTGATCATGTACTTAATCTTTTGCTCAATATGGCTGCAAAAAGGTGTCCACTATTCTCTGCACTGTATACTCTGTCATGTAATCTGTTGGAAATATATACATTGCTGTATTAATATCCCTGGTAATCATTGTGGCATTTCCCGCAAACATACTGACCTAGTTTGCCTGTATGTAAACATGTTTGCATGTCGGAGTTGCAGTACATGGTTTCCTGGTGAGCAACACTGTTGCTAGCCACAAAACCACATTTGTTTATGTTTAAATGCAGTACGCAACATGAATATTTAATTAGCACTGCTGCTCATAGCGCAAACATGTAAACTCCATGTGGGCTTTGTGGTAATTCTACACAAAGTTTATTGAATCCCCAGAGTAGTCTTGTCTGTTAAATGGGAAATACATAGTTGATAAATGATTTCTCATTCCATCATAATATAAATGTTATCTGTAGTAGGTGTTTTGCAGTACTAAAACAATCACTAGGCTCTATACCACATTCAAATGTATTAGATGCTCTCTTCACAAGTTTTCTGAGGCCACTAACTTACTACAGTGCTCATTTCCGTGTGCATTTAAAATGAGATTTCATAAGTTGGAGGGCTTTATTAAGTTTTTATGGAATGAAATGGTGCAAACCACCTCACACATAAATTGAAAGAATTATAAGACTTCTCTTGCTCATCATAGAATATTAAGTGCTGACTTATTCCGAATTATTATGAGTATTCATTTTATGGAACAGTGAGCTCTTTTTAACACAGAATATTTACAACTAAAGTTGAATACAAGGAAAACAGGTCTCATGGTGTATTTTAGTAAAAATAAGCATAGCTTAAACTCTGAATATTTTCAGAAAAAATTGAATCACTTATGGATGCTCATTCAACCTGAAGAAGTAGGAAGCAGGTATGCTTCTTTTAAATATAATGTTGCTAACCAGGCATATTTGCATTGCATAGGAAGCAACTGGTGAAGAGTCAACATCTTAAACTATTTGAATGATATAATGATATCTTCTCACATCTACGAAAAACTGTCCTACCTAGGCTACCACTACTCAAGAAGCCAAACCATCACTCCAATAATGCAAATTAAATTAGACCACTCAATAATCCCCCTTACGACTAACTCCTTGGCTACAAAATACCACCAACCCATTGGATCCAGATATATCAACCCCAAAACCAAGAATTACTTAAGACTAATATTTAAATTCCTGAAGCTCACAATTAGACTACATGGCATCCTCACAAGGGATGGGGACATTCATCCAAACCCGGTCCCCGTCTCACTAGTCGATCCTAGCCCCAATTCTACTATTCCCACTAACGTATGAACTTTAAATAGACTTTTGAACTCACTCCTGGTCAGTCACCTAAATATTAGAAGCTTAAATAATAAGGTCCACCACCTGCATGCACTCTTAGATACACATTCCCCAGATATACTTTGTCTTACTGAAACCTGGCTAAAACTATCAATGGTAGACAATGAGGTTTTACCCCCAGGTTATAACATACTAAGGTTAGACCGTACCACTAGGAAGGGAGGAGGGGTAGCTATACTATACAAAACTACACTAGAGTTGACCTCTGATTCCACACAACCATCCAGTGTTGATAACGCTGAAATTCTCGTTACCAAGCTTCAAATTAATAAAAATGAAGGTATTAACATATCTTGTGTCTACATTCACCCAGGTAATAAAGCAAACGCACTAGAACATATCCTCTCTTGGCTGTCTAGTAACTACCCTCAAGAAACCCTTGTTCTAGGAGACTTCAACATCGACTGGAATATTTGTTCCTCAGAATTTCTGACCATCCATGTAAATCTATATGGATTTACTCAGATCATATCCTCCCCTACTAGGATCAGTAAACCTAACAACAAAGATAGTATCCTAGAATGGATACTCATTAATAGCCATCCCCACATGTATAGGGCCAGTACCCGACCTGAAGACATAAGTGACCATTTTCTTACCTATATAATCAGGCAAAAGAATTACATCTTCTTCCAACCTAATTACAAAACAATTAGAAGCAAAAAAAACTTTAACCCCACTAATTTCCAAAATGAACTCAAAGTATGTAATTGGGCAGTCCTAAATCATCTACCACTTGAAGAAGCTGTATTACATTTCAAAAACAAGAGTGCAGGTAGCGTGGAGAGATGAAAAAAACGAACTTGCCAAACTTTAAAGATTTATAATTTATTCCAAATGACAGTTGACAAAAAAACACATAAACGCCTTATATTCCACGCTGCGATTTCATTCACATTCCTTGGACTTCATCAGATGCCCAATTTAAAATCTTTAATTGTATATGTACTGCTTTTAAATCCATTTAACCAATAAAATTCCCACATGTTATTCAAATGGACAAATAAACATTCATATGTGCTCATGAATATTAAACATATACCCTCCATTTTCCACGCATAAATTTTACCATTGATAATGTTATGTCTGCTAACACTCTTTGATAAATATAAACACATAAATACTTTACAATAAATACTTCATAATAAATACCATAATAACATTTTTGTAATTTAAAATACTATAAAATATAGGAGAATGGATGCTTTTTCAAACGATACTTATTTAGTTCCTTTTAAACCGTCTATTTTCTTGGGAAACAGTGACACCTTCTGTCATAAAAAAAAATATTACATGAATCTTATTTTTGTTCACAATTTGGCAGCCCTTAACTTTAAAAGTGGCAAAATGGAAAGATAATCATTAAGCCCTGGGGCTTTACCTGATTCTAGGGTTACTTGTCACCATAATTCTTTATACTCTATTTTCTCTTCCCACGGGCCACCCATAATATCATTTTTAATTTGTTCCAGTACCAAAAAGAAGAATTTATAACCTTCACACACTTTAGAGTGTTGAAATAGTGTGTTAGTTTCTTCTCCTTTTGATATATCATAAATATGTTCATATATTCTTCTTTTTAAGGTTCACTCTGTTTTGCCCACATAAAAGGAATTACATTTGTGACAAATAGCAAGATATACTAGCCCCTTAGACTCACAACTTTTAGTACTCTTTACTTCTTATCCATCTTTCCCTACTTTCTAAAAAAACTCACCACTATTTATAATATATTTACATTGATTACACCAACCACATTTGTAAGTACCTGATTTCTTTCCATTTTCTCTATAAGGATTTATTTTGTTATTTTTATTCTTATTTTCTAAAATATCCTTTATACTACTTGAATTTTTGTAAACCACTTTGGATGTTACCCTAGGTATATCTTCCAAATCTGTGAAAGAGACAAATCTATCCCATTCTTTCTGAAAAATTCCTTTTATGTTGTAATTAATTGCATTATATTCTGAAACAAGTGCCTGTTGATAATCAACAGAATTCTTCATGTCTTGATTTTCAAATCCATTATTTTCATTAATTTTTGTACCCCCCCACAGTGGGTTTAAATTTATTAACCCTGTCACTTTCCACCTCAGACCTAATATTTTTAACAAAATCCCTAGGGTACCCCCTATCCATGAACATCTTCTCCAACAAATTATACTCCATAACAAAGTTACTATCCAGACTGGTCATACGGGACCCCTTGACAAATTGTCCTTTCACTATATTCCTCTTACAGTGTGCAGGATGTGCACTCCTATAGTGAAGAAAGGAATTACAGAACGTGGCTTTCCCATGGATCCTAGTTTCTAATTTATTATTCACTTTATATACTTCTAGGTCAAAGTATTGTAGAGTATCATAGGACGTTTTATAAGTACATTTAAGAAAGTCCATGGTCTTACCAATATATTCCATAAATTCCTCAAATTTTTTACTACTCCCTGTCCAAAACATAACTATATCATCTAAAAATCTACGATATAGAGTCCAACAGGAACTAAAGTTTGAATTCAGGACGTATGTTTCCTCCCACTTAGCCAGGACTAAATTTGCAAAGGTAGGAGCACAGGCTGCACCCATGGCCACCACTTGGGTTTGTTGAAAAAATTCCCCATTAAATACCAGGAAATTGTTTTTCAGGACGATTTCCATAAGCCCTGTACTTACTACCTTTTCTTTGTGAGATAAACACTTATCTTGAAAAACAATGTCCTCAAACATTTTCATTCCTGTCCCATAAGGTATAGAGGAAAAGAGGTCAACTATATCTATAGTGACAAACAATAAATGTTCAGTGTATAAATCTGGGGTAATCTCTCTTAATAAGTCCCAGGAATCCTTGAGTATAACTTTTTTATTAACCCAAATATGCTTTGTCTTTGTAGCTACATACTTTGCCAAAGGCAACGTTTTTGACCCATCAGCAGATACTATTGGTCTAAGTGGTGGGTCCTCAGGATTTTTATGGATCTTGGGGATTCCAAAAATAATAGGGATTTTTGGTTTTTCCACCTTTAAATATGTGTACATTTTTTTGTCTATAATGCTATAATGGACCATGTCTTCTAGTTCCATATCTATCTTATTGTAGGCCAGATTTACCTCATTCTTAGAAACACAGGTATATTTAGTTTCATCCCTAAGTATTTGGTTAATTTTCCCCTCATACTGTATGATGTCCATAATTACAGTCCCCTCACCCTTGTCTGTCTTCATGATTCTAACACTAAAGTTGGACTTCAATTCATCCAAAATTTCATTTTCTTGCTTACTGAGGTTTGTCTTGTATTTAATTTTCATTTGTGCATCCCTAATTTCTTTTTCCAAAATACCTTCCAAATTTTTTAATTGTGGGTGAATAGGGGGGTTAAAAATAATTTTCCTTACTAAAACTTGATTAGTACTAGTTGTGTTTTTTGTATTATTTTTTGAAAATAGCATTTCTAAGTTTACTTTCCTTAGAAACAACTTAATATCCAGTAATGTTCTTGTTAGATCCCCTTTTACATAGGGGATTAATTTAAGTCCCTTATACAAAAGGTTAAAATGTTCCTTAACCAAAGGGACATTACTGAAATTATAAATCGAAAAACCATTGTAGGTATTTCTAAATCCTTCAACTTCCACTTCCTGGTCTAAACTTTCTTCATTTGGGACAGGGGTATGTTTTTCTAATATCTCCCCTCTTCTCCCTCCCCCATTTGAAAAATTTCATTAGGATATACTTGCTTATTAATCGACCTATTTTCCCTAATTAATGGGGGAAACTCTAGGTTATAATAATTTTCGTCCCATCCATCAGACATCTGCACATTATTCTGATTATTATCTTTCTCCTGTCAATTATGTCCATACATTTTCCTATTTATATATGGTGGTTTGGGATAACTAACATTATTCTCATATTCTTGCATATCCCTCTTTAGTTTTTTCACTTTTCTATTAATTAACTCATCACATTTGGCATTAATCTCACTTCTTACTCTAAAATATTTTTATTTTTCTTCCTTAATCCCAAAAATAAGATCTTCCTTAATATACATATCCAATTCATCAATTTCTTTTTGCCATGTTTCCTGTATTCTACCATTCTCCTTAATAATTAACTTTAAAACATCAAGACCACATCTATTAAATACTTCCAATAATTATTTGTGGAAAACAGAGCCCATCTGTACATTATTGGGGTATTTGAATACCCTTAAACCTTTTGGAACAATGTTCCTATTAATACATTCTGTAAGATATGCATTTTCAATGCACAATGTTTTATATTTTAACATTAATTTTGAAATCTTGTCCACCTTATTACAGTAGGAATCAGTGTTATGAGGCCCCTAAAGGACCTCCGTTTTCCAGTTTAAACAATAGTTAACTTTTAACCATTCAGCTGTCTCTTTTAATCCTTTGTTTAAAAAAGTACCTGAATTTGACTGACCCAAAGTCAGCGATTTGGTGTTAGTTTTATTGCCTTTGTCTCCTGTAATCAAGTCCATAGAACTATTGATACCAAAAACCCTTGGTGTGGCTTCAGGATTAAAAGTTCCACCGTTCGGTTCATCCAGGTCGCCGGTAGCCAGTGTCATTTAATTAATGAAAGTGAAGGTATAAAATTGCAGAATGTAAATAGGACATATATTAAATTTAAGAAAAGAAATTGTTATTCCAAGAACGTAATTTATTTAGCTGTATGTTCGTCATGCCCCGCTTATTATATTGGCTAAACTGAGAGGCAATTCAAAAAGAGAATTTATGATCATGTATATAGAATTAGGGTTCATGATACAAAAAATGCCTTATATAGACATATAGAGAAGAATGGTATCCACCATAAGTTTAGTTTTGCCATTATAGATCAAGTGTTATTGGATAATAGGAGAGGTAATTTTAGAGCAACATTAAGTAAAAAAGAAAGCATCTGGCAGGTTTTGACAGATGCTACAAAAGAACCAGGTATCAATGAATTCATTTCTATAAAACCTTTTTTAATGTTGCGTTGATTTTCTAAAAAAATTTTTATAAAATTTTGTGTTGTATTAATGAATTTTGCTTATAAGTATAAGTATTCAATTTAGTATGTGTTTTAGATACGTCATTAGAATGTGTTTACATATCTTCACAATATTTTATAGTATTTTATCTACATTAGTTAATGTTGTACATAGAAGTATTGTATATTGTAGTTAGGATAGATTTAGTTATTTATTGTGGTTTTAATAAATATGTACTGGCACTTTAAAAGAAATTCAGCACTCGTACTGGTGCCAAAAAGTTTTTAAAATACGGAGCGTTGAGTAAATCAGCTGTTCTGAAGATGTTTGCAGATAGCAAATTAAAGTGCTTAACAGCTACATTGTAAATTAGAGTGCTACAACTTTGGATTTATTTGTGAGCTTCATCAAATATTTTTGTGGAATTACATCCTCCTTGCCTTATTTGAGTATAGCCTGCATGCTGATTCTTAGAGCTAGCTGTGATGGTGAGGTCAACCATCTTGATTTTACATTCTGGTGTAGTCATTCGTTATTTGGAAAACTATTAAAAAAGTTAATAAAAAACTTGGCTCACTATACAAGATCAAACCTTTCCTCATTCCACTAGCTAGGACAGTAATAGCCCATACACATCTACTTTCCGCCCTCCTTTATGCATCCCCTCTCTTCACGAACTTGAGTAAGTCTGACCTTAATAAACTCTCTAGCTGCTTTAATCATATTGCTAGAGTTGCCACTGGAGCAGCATACAGAACGCAGCACTGTCTGAACCTAAAGAATCTAGGGTGGCAAGAATTGCCTATCCAACTTCAGTACAATCAGCTAATAGTAGCACATAAAATTCTCTACCAACCTGAAAATACACCCGTACTTACAAAAATATCATCCCTTACAGCAATCTCAAGACACTTTGTTCATCCAACAAATTACTAGTCCAAACCCTCAAAAGCAACAACTCATCTGGAGACTCTATATGCCAACTCTTTTGGTAAAATATGGAACTCACTTGCTGCTGAGCTTACTTCAGAACCCGTTCTAACCCAATTAAAAAAAAAATCTTAAAACAGTACTTTAACAGGCACTGGCTATGTCCTTGCTCTAATCCTGACTAATTCTGGCAATATAAACATGTGCTAAAGAGTTCTTTTGGCCACCCCTACATTGCTTCCTAATTGTTACTCTATAACAAATCAGATTTATATATGATGGAATGAATTACTTTTATACTGTATATTGTATCTGTAATAGTGCTTTACCTTGTTTAATGTAAGAGTTTTTCTGTATGCATGTATGGAGCTTTTCTCCCCAGGCCTCCACTGAAAATGGACAAGTATCCAGTCGGACTATCCCGGTCAACAAATGTAAAATAAATAAAAAATAAATGAAAATAAATAATTCTGGATATGAGCTCCTACATGTTTCTTTTGGGAACATGTGCTTATTTGCTATTATACATTCAATGCTGAATAAAATATAAATTAATTTTTGATCAGTAATATGCTTGCTGTATATTGCAGTTTGATCTTAATGATTTACTATATGCAATTTCTTTCCATTTTACTTTTAAAAACCTGTTTCAAAGGGTTACATAGCTCATACAATCTAGAGGTGAGAAAAGCCATTATGAATCTTGGCCATCTGTCAATTATACATTTTAAAAAGATGAAATCTGAGTACCTTTTCTTTTCAGCAGGCCATGACAAGGATAGCACCTCGCAAATGTATAACAATGTTTAGATAACTGTTTATGTACAGTGTTAATAACACAGAATTACTTTGTAAGATGTCATCAGCTAATATTTGCATATCCATAATCTAAGCATTATCATTATGAAGGTCACATCTTTTTATTCAGATCATAGACAATATAAGTGTATATAGCTGTTGTTATAAGTCCTTTCTTGTTTCTTAAACTTCCTTTGAAATCCATATGATTAGATTTTTGGATTAGTAAGAAAAATTGTTGAATAAAATCAAGATGGCTGAAAGTAAAACAGTACTTTCACATATTACAAGTAGCCTTAATAAATCTGATAGAAGCATGAGGACTGCTTCATGTGACACAAAATATAACTAATGCATCACTATTTTTATTCATTAATACCATAAAGTAATAAATGTTTTACCATACCCTACAATGGAAAAAAAAGAATTTTTTTTTTAAGAATACTAGTACTAGTCATTCACTGTTGCTCTTAGATGCCAAAGTAGAGATGAAAGGCTTATAGGTAATGGCAAAATTAAATATCAGGGATTCACTTGGATACTAACAATACTTGCTGGATACTTTGAATGGGATTTATACAACTAAAAAATATTTAAAATAAATATACAGTAAAAACAATGTCAACACTTCTAAACTTTAATTAAAAGTTAGTGCTTCTGCCTTTCACTTCAAACCAAATTTAATCTGACTTCTTCAAACTTTTTTTTAATTTGTTTTATTTATTGTGGGTGCCTTGTTAGAACTTGCTTTGTTGATTCTGAAAAATATATTAAATACATCAATTTAATCAAAGCAACCTTATTGTGGGCAGACATTTCAGTTGTTTTTTTTTTATCTGGAATTTATACTAGTGTACCAAAATGCCAGTTAACCTCTGCATTAGCTAAACTCATAATACAATAAAACAAATATCTACTACCTAGTTGACAGTGTGCAGCTAAAAATAGAACCAAAGCCCACATAATACTAAACCACACTTGCAGGAATAGTCAAGTTTTGTTTTAAATAAGCATTAAACACTTTTGTCTTGATATGAAACAGAATTCAGCAGAATCAAGTTATACAAAGTCTATGCATAAATAACCTTTGCTAGCTCATGTGATCATTCACAACTGTTAAAAGAGAAATTCTATAAAAACAACAATATAAGTTAAAAGCAGTTATTTTGTCAGGATCACTAAATATTAAAAATCTGACAATAAGGAAGCATAAAAAAGAAAAAAAAACAATGCTGAAAATCAAAATAAATAAATATATAATAACATATGCTTCATTTATACTTAACAGATCTTAATTTCTTTACACTAACTATGGAAATGTTGGTCAGTAAGACCAGGTCTGTGTGCAACATTCAATCAAGGCTGCTATATCAGCTTCTTCATTCCCAATCTGGCCTCCCAAGTCCACCCTCTTATGCTCCTGTTAACTTTTTCAAAATAAAAAAAATGTATATATATTTTTTAATTCTGGCATCTAATTGAATCTTTGTAAAGGGTATTCTTAATATTTTGTTTGTAATATCATAACAGTGTTCATAAATTCTGGAAATCGGATATGGCAGGGGTACAACGGTTGCATTGTCACCTCACACCAAGAAGCTGTTAGGTTTGATTCTCGGCTGGGATGCCTTCAGTGCAGTGTCTGCATGCCTTTCCTGTGTCCATGTAGGTTTCCTCTGGGTGTTCTTGTTTCCTCTCATGTTACAAAGACATGCATCTGGAATGTTTCTCCCTGGGCCTCTGCTGAAAATCGGCTTTGTTCCGAGTTGTACTTCCCCGGTAAACAAATGTTAAATAAATAAACTTCATTTTCCTTCAGTTTTACCTACATAAAAGCAGCGACATGATGAACATAAAGCATGAGAAACAAGCCCCATTGTATCACAATTAAAACATCATGGGCACTTCATAGATCTCTCATAACAGTGTACAGTAATATAAGGGGCTTCATGAATATACCTACAGTATCTGCAGTACCCAAATTCAGACATCCACTTAACACTGTGCACTGGGCCACTTATTTCATATACCAACATTTCTTTTACATTTCTATCCCACTTAAAATAAATAAATGGATCATTCACCAGCTTAGTTTTCATATCTTTCTTAAAAACTAAGTTTCATTTCCTCCTGATTGCTCTTTTAATTTTATGGGTGGCACAATAGTAGGGCAGCACCATGGATATAAATCTATTAGCATTCATGGTATCCTCCTGTTTATTCAAAACAGAATCATTTTTACACCAAACTGGAGGGAACTTAGTGTCTGCCTACTGATACTTCAGACAGTATACTGCTGAGCACGACATTGTGGGAGCACGATATTGTGGTAGCCCCTTTCAAATAAGATCTATATCAGCATGTCTGTCTTTTTCACAAAATTGCAGGATACAGTAATTAACCTAGACAGACATACAAGCTGACATCTGACTATATTATGTTTTTGGAAATAAGGATAGTTACTGTTAAAATGGAGGTAGGAATTAGAGAAAGTGCCCATCAGTGCAGCATTAAGTCTGAGAATTTATGACCATCGTTAATGATATTAGGAACAAAATAGCAAGAATGTTTTTTATAAACATTCAATTAGGTATCAGGATTTTCAAAAAAAAATATTTTTTATTTTGGAAAAAGTTGACAGGAGTGTAAGATGGTTGCCTTGGGAGGCCAGATTGGGAATGAGGAAGCTGATGTGACAGCCTTGATTGAATGTTGCACACAGACCTGGTCTTAATGACTACATTCCCATACTTAGTGTACTGAGATTAGGATCTGTTAAGTATAAATGAAACATATTTCAGATTTAGTTTGATTTTCATTGCTTGTATGTTTCTTATTTCAATGCTTTCTTATTGCTGTTTTTTGAACAGGAAGCGATCTTGAAAAATATTGCTTTTACTGTGTACTATTGTTTTATGGTATGTTTGCTTAAAAAGTTTTGAATGATCAAATGATCTAACAAAGGTTATTTAAACACGTGACAACCGTTGTATGACAACATTCTGATAAAGTCTTTTTTTCACGCATAGATGGAAGCCCTTCATCCTTACTTAAAATAAAACTTTTACATTCCTATAAGCATGGTTTAATATTCTGCTAGCTTTGTTTCTTAATTTCATAATACAGTTTAAATGATTCAAATACTTTCTACATATTTGCTTTGTATGTCTAGCTTTTGTAACTACAATTCGCATATATAGTGGACCCAAAGAAAAAGTGATTAACTTTATATAGGTAATATTGTAATATTTTTGAAAGCAAGTACCAGTAAGTGGCATATTAAGTGTATTATATGATTATAGCACTATAAACTCAATAGTCAGCAATTGGCAATTATTTAACACTGTAAAATATAGAAATGATGTACATAAAATCAGAAAAATGAACAATGTGTACAAATGCACTATATTTCAGATACATTACTAGGATGTTAATAATTTTTGTTTTAGCATATGGAAAAGGCAAAATGGAGTCATATAAATGTGATGTATAGTATGAATGAAAAATAGGCAAAATATTGTTAGTAAATGGAAACAATTTCAATTACACAACATACTTTATAAATATTGTGCATGTTCATTCATAAAAATTATATTATTTACAAATGTCAAAAAAACATGTAAACAAAATCACAAACTAATTATCATTAACAACATTTTTTGTTGGAAAATGTTACTTTTAAGCATTTCATGAAAATGCTGTGTAAATGATATGCCTCTTAACATTGCAAGACAGGAATTAAAAAACATTACCAAACATTGTGGAAACTGCAACAGAAAATACAGGAAGGGCGGTATGCAGAGTCATTTCTCACACACGTTAATACTGTCTGCTCTATCCAGAAATGAGTACAGCAAAGCCACAATTCATATGCACTGCTTAAGCTAACATAAGGTGTCCACTAATGAGCATAAGCAAATTAAGTCATAATGAGATGCAATTGAGAAATGATGGAAAACAGCACATGGTAGTAAAGCCTTCTCCACATACTTGCTATTCATAGTCAAGGTTTTGTGCTTTTCTACATTGCTGGCAGATTCTGTATAAAAGGGGGCATTGGTACGTTTTTTATCTACTTTGCAATCTGTGATAATGCTATTACTTGCTGCTAGCCTTGCTATTTCTTTGTATGAGCTGCTTATATTGACTGACCTAAAACCACTTGCACCCAGTGGCACCTGCTGGGCAAGAAGGTGGAGATATAGACCAGTGAGATAAAGACAGAAGATAACTCACTATAATTCTGGCAATCAGGCAATACTTGAAAGGTTCAGAGTGGGCTGAGATATTGTAAGGTCATACTGAGTATGTATGACCTCCATAGGGGCACTGAGGGATGTGCAGACTTCTTATCCATGTGAATACAAAGTATGTATAGCTCTCACTGTATTCACCATGGGGACCTTCTATAGACAGACTGGGGCACATTGGGTATTTTACAGGCTTCTGCCTTGAGGATACTCTGGCAGTTCCTGGATGTACTCTTGGCACATATGGATCAGTGCATCTATTTCCAAGTAATTACTTGAGCATAAAGCCCAGACTATGAGTGCCTTTTACTGTGTGGCACATTTCTCTGAGGTTCTTGATGAGATAGATTACACACATGTTGCAGTTAGGGCCCCATCTATTATACAGGGTGAACAGTACCACAATAGGAAGGACTATCATTCTATCAATTGCCAAATAGCCTGCAATGCATGAGGGTGGTTCACCAATGTCCCTGCTCAGCATCCTGGCAGGGCATATGATTACCGTATCTGGCACACAAGCTCACTCTACTGCCTTTTCCTGTATAGTAGGATAGCCAGTGGTCATCTTGTTGGTAAGTAGAGTAATAGTTTTTTTTTCTAATTCATTTAAGTAGATATTCATGGTAAAATGGATTGCACAATACTAAAGCACTTTCTTTTCTTTTGCTCCCCCTTTTTCTCTAAGCTTTTTTTCCCCTTTCTGGTGATTGTTCAGGGCACCAGTGAGATCTCCAACTGGAGCTGTAGAAGACAACTTCAATACAGTGCTGTCCCACAACTGCATTGTCATCAAAAGGATCTTTGGTATCCAGAAGAGAGTTTTAGGTGCTTGGGTCCATCTGGGGTGCCCTTTGGTATGACCCAGCTACTGCATGCAGGATGTTTACTGTATGTTGCAATTCAATACAACATGATCATGTGGCAGTCTGGTGGTAAAGTGACCCATGTTGTCACTGCAGCTCTGAGTTACATTCCTACTATTACTGATAGTATCCAGCTGGCATCAGTAGTAAGGGACCCCATTTGGCAGGCTCAAGCATGGCATACAGCTATGCAGGTAAAGGGGTAGCATCTAGTCCAGAACTATTCTTGCTTCCTTTCTTGTAAAAACACTCATAGAGTATAACTGATGTATGCAGTGATATCTGTGGGCTATGCTGTGTGGTGCATGGTCTACTGCCACTGCTAATCAGACATTCCTTCTCATTTTTAAATATTTTTTTTTTATTTTAGAACATGTACTCATATTATTGTTCGTAAAGTCATGCTTGAGTTAATACTGACCCTTGTTCAGTGAAATCATAAAGCATTACATAATGAATAATCACATTTTTAACTGTTTTGCACAATAAATTCTGTTGTGTTGATGTACCTAAATATGCACATAATTGAATGTCTTGACGAGGTACAATTAGTAAAAAGTGATACCTCAATATTTAACATGCTTTCTCAATTAGTACACTAATTAGGACTTATCAGACTCAAGTAGGAGCCAGTCTTGTAAGGGGAAAATGATAGGGTACTGTCTGGACATGTGGTGGCAGATCACGTGAGACTACAAGTGCCTGTCAAGAAAGTATTGTAATTAGTTGGGGTAACAAGTACAAGAGATTTCATGCAGGTCATGTCAGCATTTGTCTTCACCTGGCAGAACCTCTCGTTCAAAGGTCCTTGTCACAGTCCTGTACCACTCTCAGATCAGCATCTGTAAGATCACCTGCACTGAATCGATTTTATTAGATATATAAGGAAAAGTATTTAGAAAAGGTGTTTTCAGCACAATATTGCAAAAAGATGCACATTAGGTGCAAATACAACAATTATCTTTTATGTGAATATAGTAGACTGCAAAATGTAAACTGCACCAAGACTTAATAGAAATGCACTCATTCTTTGCAAGTATGCATAAGTACTTCCCATATCACTCTTCCCATGTTAGTAGGTGAATGCTAGGCTATCAATCTGCAGACTGTTACAAGCCTAGTCAAAAGCAACTCATAAGAATATATACCCTATATGTTGCATTTGCAAGGTTATGACCTTTACCATTACGCCAACTCTCCATGCCATCACACTAGTATAATCACTTCTCATTTCCTTGTTCCCATGTATGCATAAGCACTTCCCATACATTTTGTTTTACGTCAATAAAGATTTATGAAAAATAAAATTGTTTTAAAGTAAGAAATTGAATGCTGTATAACATTATGTGTGAATTTATAGTGTGTATTTTCTCTTTGCCCTTTTCACACATTTTTATTTGAGTTATAAATTTGTTTGTCCTTCTTTGTTTTATTTCTCTGGCATTTCTGTTTATTTATTTATTTATTTTTTGCAGAATCAAATTCGCCAGGAGCAGTGCAGCCATGTACCTCCGAGGTTAGGGGATATTCACCCTCTGCTCATCCAGGGACATCCTCACAGGGTCAGGGGGGTGGCAACCACCTGTAGGCACCATAGAACATGGCTGATTGACAAGCCTTATTGAACAGGAGCTTTAGAACTTGGTTGAGAATGTGGTGGGGCAGACTGCAGACAAACAGCTTCAGCCTACCTATGCCTCTCTTCAGCAGGTGGAAAACTCATTGTTCCAGTCAGTGCAGATCACCTTGCAACACCATCTGAGAGTGGAAACGTTTGAAGGTCTATGGACAGGAGGCTGCTGTTGGGCATACATTATCACCCCTTTCCTTCCCTTATCTTCTCTCTTACAGCTCCTTATCTACTTCCCACAACATTCAGGTCTTATAGTAAGAAAAAAAATTAAAAATGGGTGGGGGGGGTCTATCCTTGGCAAAAACATTGTACTCTCCTGTCCCACCTCTTCCAGCACAATCTTCTTGATGTGTTCCAGCTGTGTCTTATTCTTTGTTGTGTCTCCAATTTTTTCAGTCTTTTCTGTCTCCCCCTTCCACTCTTTGACAAAACACCAAGGTGTACAAATAAGGGTACCCCTATCTAAAGCATGATAAATCCCTTTATTTTTTAAAATATTAACAATATGAGCTGTACAGTCTGCAGCTTGCCTTAATTCTTGCAAGAGTGACTGGGCATATCTGCATTTGGCCACAATATCAGAATACATATGAAGTCGTATGAAGCCTACAGCTTTCATATAGTCCTTCACATATACTTCACTCCTGTCTTCAGGTACTTTGCACTTTTGGGGTAAGTAGGCACATTTATCAAAAAGCCCTTGCATTTCCTCAGTCAGTGTGAATAACTTGCACTAAGTTTATTTGCATATACGTGTAGGGGTACTCTTTGTAGATAACTAGTACTCAGTTACAAAATCCCAGACTATGACTACCAGCCTAAATACTTTATAGCTTTTATGTCTACTTGTGCAATGAGAAAAGAAAAGAATACATATTTTTAGTAAATTTCAGAAAAGAATACATATTTTTAGTAAATTTCAAATTTTATTAAATCTATTATTTACAAAAATATTTATTTATATATATATATATTACTTATTTAACAATGTAGCTGGGATGGACTCAAGGCATTTTTCAGACATGGCTCAGGCCAGAGACAAAATAAAATGCATATTACATAATCAATACATGCAGAGCATAACTTGAGCAGATAGAACAGCATTCTTACAAACATTGGCAGCGTTCACAGACCTCTCATTCCTGAGAGTCATGCCACATACCACTCCCAATCACTCCAGAAAACAGCAGACAGTTCTAAGCAAAGAGCTCATCACCACTCACTCCTGATCTACTAATCTTCCTAGTGATCATATCAAAATGGTGGAGACATATTTATGACCATAAAACCTGACCAAAAGGCTACCTATATAGTAGCCTACACCCCCCCTCCTCATTTAGGTCAGAAACTACCTCACAGACACTTCTCTCCTTGTTGGCTTACACAAGCACCGCCTTCATAAACAATGACTTATGAAAATTAAAAGATCAAGGTTAATATTACTTAGATGAATTGCATTCTGTCTAAACCAACCTATAACACTATCCACAAAAGTTCAATCATTAACTACTGACAAACCCAGCAAAGACATTGCCCTTGCAAACCCGTGATTAATAAAATACCTTGCAGGCTTTGCAGATGATATATTAGCAGCTTCTCTCCAATAAAGTCTAGGGATGATGGCAGACCAAATCACAAAAGACCCAGAAAATCTTTGCTGTACAAGAAGCAAATTCCTAATAATCCAAGACAGTAATTTCTGCAATGGAACTTTTCCAAGATTATTGCCCCTAAGTGAATTAAAATCACATTAAAATTAATCACAATACTGGTGAACGCTTTCAACACTGGTAACGTCTGCCTCAACAGCATATCTCACTTCCCTTTCCAAACTACATCCCATGTGGATGTGTCAAGGCCCAAATGTTTCCCTCCTGGGCTGATTGCAGCTCTCCTAGCAGCCCAGAAAATGAAAGAATGGCCTATGATTAATATTTGTTTTGTCCTGCAAATAAATCAAAAACAGCATCAAGAAATATTAATGAGACAAACTAAATTACTTTATATAACAAGCTGTAGACATCCAGCTACCTTTCCTCCAAATAAAGTTAACAGATTTACCCTCATGAGCCACATCTCAGGTTTTTCCTATTCAAAATGAGTAATAGAAGTACTTTCTTATGACAATGCCTTGATTAATGAGGTTGTTTTCAAAACCATATAAAATTGACTGGGTGACAACAGATTAAGCACCCAAACTAAAAAAACAAGCTATCTTGATGGTTCTTTCAAACTTCTTTAAACAACAAAACCATTGCATGGGACACAAATGAAGCTCACACTTCTGTTAAAAAGTACTTCTTGCCATAAACCAACTTGGTCTGTTTTAGATTTTGAAAGCCAAGCCTCACCTGTCACACTAATATCAGTCTGTTCAGCCTCCCCAAAAGCTCACTGATCTAAAACACACATTAATACAAGCACAATGACAAAGGTGCCCACATCACATACAACAGCAAAGACATAGGCATTGCGTGCATTCCCTTTAAATCACCTTTCAACAAGTACTTCTGGATCAGCATTCTATCTTCTTTTGACGGACCCTTAAATCCTTCTCAACCCTTTAACGTTCTACTAATTGGCCAGTGTTTGGTAAAATCCCAACTACAAACACACCCTGCAGCTGCATCCTGAGCTGCCAAATATACCTAGATTTTTCTCATTGAGTCCCTTTTCCCCATCTCTCCACCTCACAGCTAGAAAACAAGTAGACTGACCACTTCTGATCCTGCAAAGGTAACTCTCCCACAAAAATTAGAAAAGCTAATAATGCAACCTTAGAAGATCTCTTTGTATGTTCAAATGAAGTCCGCTTAATCAAATGTCTGACTGTAAAGTCCCAATCTCCCAAATCACCGCTGGGACTTTGGCTGGTAAGTCTTCTGCCTCTTGTGCCAAGGCCCCAGACCTTCAAAACTGAAAACAAGACAAGCTACCAGCAATCACTTTTAATCTCCAAGGAACATGCTTTGCAGAAATTGAGGCATTAATTCTAAGGGAATGTAACACCAGGTTCCTTAATAACTGAACTGCCTCAATCCTCACTGACTTCTTCAGCAAAACATGTACCATTGTTACATTATCAGAGTGAAAGACCACTCTCTTATTGGGCAACTCCCACTGCCATAGAGTCAATGCTGCCCAGATTGGCATCAGTTCCTAAAGGGTAATGTCACTTCCTCTTGCATCAGATCCCTGCTGAGACCAAGCCATGGAAAAACACTTACCTCTAAAGTAAATACCCAGGCCAAGTCCCGCAATTGCATCTGTGTAGAGCTGCAGATCATCTGATGAAATTAAATCTTCTGACTCTCTCATCCCTAAGTACTCACCCCTACTCTGCTTAAAATCAATTCTTTATTTCATTTCCTTGTATCCTTAATTTATGTGCCCCCAACCTATCCTGACCCACTACTGCTGCTTATTAAACATAAACCAATATTTAAATTGTGTACCTGTTTTAGGCCTTTGTCTAGATTTCATTTTCTATGATGTTGAGAAGTATGCTGGGAAAACATATTTTATATTTGGAATTTCTAGATTAATGTCAATGGCTGTCCTACACTTCAGAATGAAATTTAAATTAGAGGCAAGGTTCAAACCAATCACCACGGTACTTGATATCTTAGATTTAACTATGAGTATTGGTTGTGGCCATTGATTTGTATGGATAGGATATCATTAAAGTTTTTCATCTAGCAAATACCATAATGTCTACGTTTTTATAACTTATTCAAAATTATTTTGTATTGTAAACATTTTCAAAGAGAATCATAAACTTTCTGCAGATATTCCTGCAACTTTTTGGATGAGCCTGCTTTGCCCTGCTCTAAGAAGAACAATGACATTGTATATTTATAATATGACATGAAAATGGAGAAATCCTAGGTTAAACCATTAATAAATAATAATAAATACATTTACTCTAAAAGAGCTGCTGATCTACTGATGGAAACATTCTCTTCTTATCTCTGTCAAGTGATCAAATCAAGAAGCTTTTTTCTGTATTTGAATATAAGGTTAACCTCAGTGAAGTTTGTGGTCATGGTACAAAAACCCTTTGTAACCCAATATATTAGAAATAAACATCATACATACCCAATTAAAGCTCTAAACCCCAAATCAAATAGATGGTGGCACATTGAGTAACAGCTTGACTCCAGCTCTCCCAGTGTGAAAACAGGATTATACAAAGTAATTTTGAAAATACATACTCTATTTTTACAGGAAACTTGCAAGTCAACAATTGCTGGTTTTAATTTAATCATAAAACGATTTAAAGTCCTCTTTATGCACCTATACAATTACAGTGGTAATTTCTAAACCACAAAAATCTGTCATGTGAGCAATATAAACCATTAAATTTAGTAAATATAGAAAACAATATTCATTTTCACTTTCAGAAATGGGTTAAATCTGAGAATTGCCCTGTCATTCTTACAGGCAGGACAACCTGTAGGCTACAGCAAAATACACATCACCATCATGAGCATGCAACTTCCTCTGGTAATTTTACTGAAGCCTTTATTAGACATTATACAGTGGTAACTCTTTAACATTGCAAGTCGTGCATGGTGACTGGTCAGCCCAACCAGTGTGCCCATTGTAAATCAAGCATATACCAATAGACAAAAAGTTCTATTAATATACACTATGGTTTTGTAGTTTTTTTAGTTAAGAGGTTGAGAGGTTTGTACAGAGGGCAGAGAAAATACAAGGAAAATCAGGTACATTATAGAAAAAAAGAAACGTACCTGATTTTCCTTTTATTTTTTGCCATGTCTCTCTCATACCTCTAAACTGTCCAGATTTCACAGTTTGCTTGTTTAAAAAAAAAAAAAAACAGTGGAGACCTTCCTTTCTCCATTGCTTGCTTTCCAAAGCACTGATGTACTGCATAAGCATGGGAACGTAAGTTCCATAGGCATGTGCAGTACATCAATAGAGTGGCAGAACACGGGAACAATGAGGAAGAACACCATGGCAACATTATACAAAGACATTATTTAAGAAAAGTAAGTGATTTATTTTCTTAAATAATGTGGTACTTACGTATTATCACAACCAGGTTCCAAACAACTCGATGATATGTAAGCACTGATTTTTTAACGTATATTTTCCCATGCTCCTTCTATATTTACTAATTTTCTTCCAATTTTACACACATATATATATAGACATGTTCAGGGGTTTACAGATTATTACATAAGTTAAATAAGCTTCTACAAACCTTCTTTATCAAGAAATGCATGTGGTAAGCATTGTCAGACTTTCTGTTCTAAGCAAATAAGAAAATGTTCATCTTTTGGGCCCTCTGCTATGTTTTTTAAAGGCCAGCACTATGATTTTTAATGTTCAAAGACACAAGTCTGAAATACATAGACTGTGGGAGTGCATGAAAAAAAAAAGCAACGGAACAATCAACAGGTTTAAAACAATGCCCAGAATGCCTTAACTGTACTGCATGAGAGAATAAGTCAGTGGCAGTTATTTCAAACTCATAACTGCACTATATACATGGTCTGCAAATCAGTAGAAACATTCATTATTTGAAGATAAGAATCTGTCCAGTGATGTGTTTATATTCAGTGATGTGTTTGTTGGTATTAGGAATCGCAACTGAAATGATACTCATTGTTCTAGAGTCAAATCTCTATGTAAAATGGAACAAACCTCAATGAAGGTTAAATGCCCCTGATTAGGGACCATAACTCTCAACCTCTTAGACAAGAAGTGTGGACAAAGCCAAAAGAAAAGGTGGACAAATGCCTACAAGTAGAGGCAAATTGTAAATATTTCTCATATACACTTAGTAAGCTGCTATTGGTACTTAAATATTATCGAGTTGTTTGGAACCTGTTTGCGATAATACGCAAGTACCATCAATGTAATTGTATAATAGTGATAACCAACTCCTGGGTGTGATATATTTAAGCAATAACTCACGTCTGGATGTGGGTAATGCTAGATTGACCCATGGTTGATGTGGTTTGGTCATGAAGGCGAAACCGTGGGTAAATCTAGCATTACCCACATCCAGACGTGGGTTATTGCTATTATACAATGACATTATTTGAGAAAAAAAATACTTTTCTTAAATAATGCCTTTGGAAAATACCTGCGTGGTGTGCTTCTGCAGTTTTCTTCTATCCTGGGGATTTTTCTGATGTACTCCGCATGCGTATGCTTACGCAGTACATCAGAGCTGTGTAGAGGAAGCAACGGAGAAAGGAAGATCTCTGTTGCTCTTTTTTAAGATATCTCGCTATGTTAAATGTATAACATAGCGAGATTACAGCAACGGAGATCTTCCATTCTCCGTTGCTACCTAACACAAACAAAAAATATCAAGACTTATACTAATGGAAAAAGTCCGGGTGGCTGGACCTTTTTCCATTAGTATATGTCTGATTTACAACGGGCATGCTGGTTGGGCTGGCCAGTCAGTGTGCACGTTTTGGAATACTAATCAGCAGTCATTGTATAATTAAGAGTTGTCCACGGTTGCCTTTGTTTAGTCACTCAGGCTTCAGCCTTGTGATTAAACCACACCGACTGTGGGTAAATCTTCAATATACCACACCCACTCATTGGTTATTGCTATGGTCTGGAATATGTACTGATTTTAAAAGGATCATCTTCTCTGTTACTGATTTTGTTGCATTTAATGCTCCAAGTGAGAATGTCAATGATGTCCCAGACTGGAAAGGGTATAATTGGAAGGTGAAAATGGATGTGTATAACCTGCCATGCAGAAATGAAATTATTTTTTTACAGTGATGTGAACACAACATAGATTAAAGCACAAATTTTGTGCACATGTATTTTATATATTCCAGGAATATCTTTGTACTTATTAACTTTCTAATTATGTTGTGTATATGTTTTTGTAAAACTGTTTTATTACTGTATTCCTGTGATGATTTTCTCAAGAATAATACATAAATTGAATTGTTTGTTCATAGGTTTACTCATAGTTTGAAGAAGTAATTAGAAGAAAACATTAAGTGTAGAGTTAATTAAAAAAATGAAATGTTCGAGTACAAAATATTTTTTTTTTTTTTTGGACAACTCATTGTGTTTGTAGTTTATGTATTGTCCAAGGACAACCGTCTTTGCTTGGGAGTCTGCTTTTACTTGTATTTGTGATGTTGCAAGATAACTGTTCTCTAAGACGTAATGCATTTCCAGAGTTTCAGTACAATTACTAATATTGTTTCAGATTGATCCCTATATATAGGCCATTAGACCTTAATACAACCCCACCATAACAGCTGATATACAGTGTAGTCTGTTAACTGCATATTTATGATATTTTACTACAGATAAAAACAGTGAGATGCTGTTAACTGGGCAAATCCTAAACTTGTAAGCTGGGTGTGTGTCCTAGCAGGTATGTTAAACTTTATTAACTAAGGTTGTCACTAAATATGAATTTTATCTGCAAATGTTACGCTACCAAACATACAAGAGGAAGACCGAAGCTTGAGAAGATGGAATGCGATGGTGAATTTTTTTATGACATTCATTCATTAGAAGACAGGAAAAGTTCATAGTACAACCAATAATCAACCTCTTTTTAAATAAATGGAGATGTGCAACC
This sequence comes from Protopterus annectens, assembly GCF_019279795.1. Lineage (NCBI taxonomy): Eukaryota > Metazoa > Chordata > Ceratodontiformes > Protopteridae > Protopterus > Protopterus annectens. The sequence continues at coordinate 893,332,864 of NC_056725.1, forward strand.
TGGGAACATCTGGCAAACAACAATGCTACTGAAGCTCCAACCTCATTTCCAGTGAGAAGAAAAGAAGTTTGTTTTCATTGTGAATATTAATTCAGTGTTACCAATATATGCTTAAATATGCAAAATAATTGTTCTTTCTTAACCAATGGAATATATTAGTTCACATACATTCCCATTGCAGGTTAGTGTTTTACAGTTTTTCTTTTTTATTCTTCTTCTTTTGCAGAGAAAGACATATGTCCAGGCTTTGCAGACTATATAAGGTCTATATACCATTACTGCACTTTGACTAAATCCAAAATGGATCTCATATATCATATCTCAAATAATGTGTTTGCACTGCTAGCACATAACTATATGACCACACAGTCCTGTTATCTCTATAAGTGTCTCTTTATGTCATAAGGTGTGGTAGTTCTTAATGTTACATAAACTGGTCCCATGACACATGAGAATAAAGTCCTTAATGTGACTCAGATGACTGTGGGATGACTGCAGGGATGGGCACTGTAGAACCTAGTCATGAAAGATAGGAGTAATGGTCTGACTGGTTCATAAGTCCCAGAAGGAAGGAGTTAACTAAGTCCCTTGTGGAGGAAGGCATAGGAGTGTATCCAATATATCAGGATCTCAGGAGTGTAAGTACAGCCAAAAAAATAAAATGCTTGCAGTCTAGTTAACCTTTGCAGACCTGTGAACATATGCACCCACTCAGTTTCTGAACTCAAGATTTACACTGGAATTGTTGGTCAGCCATGACAGACCTAGCGTGATATCCCAGGATGTTGCATTTAATACACTTGGACTGGATATACAATCATTGATTCCCAGCTTGTACTGTCGGGTAGTTATATGTTCAGTGACTTGCTACACTAGTTACACAAACTTCATCTGTAATTTATTCAGCTTTGGCTTTGTGCCAGGATGATCTTGTGTCAAGACTATTGTCCTAGGAAAATGTGACATCTCTGCCCTCTGGTTCCCCTCCCGGGATGTAGCCACTGTCCTTGTAGCAAGGCAGATTTCTGGTCTGAAGTCAGATTGGGGTTTATGTTATTTCTGAAGCTCCTGTACTGATCTGGCCCAAAAACAGCATTAAAAAGAAAACTTCCTTGTAGCACAGTTGATATTAATACTAGTTATATGCATTCCAGCTGTATGGCTGTATGACAGTGCTGTCCTGACTGGAGAACATTTCCATATACCAAAAAGAATTGCTACACATAGATTTCCCATTGTTTTGGTTCAGCATGGGCAGGTGAGAAAACATGAGAATCCTGGTGTCTGTTTCTACCAGTACTCTGTGTTGTAGGATTTCTTCAGAAATTGTGAACTAATGCATCTTATTCCATAAAGGAAGCCACAAAATTAAAATAAAATGAACAGTAATCTATGTGTATCCCTATTTATATATTTATGTATACTGTGTCTGTGTGTTTGTGTGTAATATATAGACACTCACATACATGAATGCATACATGGTTGTGCACACCCATAGATGCATACGTATATAAATATATGCCTGCAGCAGGACAGTTGACTCAGGTATTTCTTTTGGAAACTGCAGATCACTAACCCTATGATCTCATGACTGAACCAGGCTGGGAATTGAGTACTTCAGCCCCAGCCCCACTGCACTAAAAGCAGAAATATTGAATTCCAGATAGTGTTCCATGTAGATCCTCAGAGAGAGGTAGATAGGTTCTTGTCAATCACTGTTATTAAATAGAGTGGAATAAACCTCTCAAAGCAGGCCACATGCCTACTCGTGGTGTATTAAGACCCATAGTGTTGTCATGCTCAACCTTTTCCTTTTCCGTCTGTTTATTAGAGATAACAAAACACTTCCTGCAGGTAAGAAACCATGTCCAGCTCTGTCCCTTCTCATTTTAGATGTTTCCATTAAAATATGGCAAGTATGATTAATAATTAAAATAGGGCAGGAAGTCAGGCAAAATCACTAAAGAGGCCTTTCTATTTCTTAACTGTAGGTATGTATGTATGTATGTGTTTCTTAACAGTCATACCTACAAGGACCTTTTACCAGTCAACAGGGAGTGTGGTAGGTTCATTGTCGATGTTAAGCCCATGAATCCCAAAACAGTTTCTTGGCATTATGACATAACATGTGGTTGAGCACCTTTGTCTCTCATGGACAGGGACAACATGTAAATGTTCTGCTCATCTTTGGATTATTTGTACTTAAAAGATAAGGGCTAAAATCTTCATGGGATGGTATGGTTTCCTTCTATAGATCCTCATGGATCAATAGCCTAATAAGTACCTATGAACCTATCAATATGTCATCAGATTTGTTTCCCATTAACAGTAGAGGAGAGGAACATCACCATAGAGATCTTTTATGATATATCCCATTTCCTGAGGTTCTGTGAGCCATAGCTTGATTATATGTTCTTAAGCAGTCACCACCTAGTTCAAAGGGCCAGCATACATTAAAAGAAAGGGATTCCACTATTTGAACTCCAGTGTGGTCCATAATACGCAGGGCAATACATATAATTTGTCTGTGATTCACACATTTGGTACATGTGTGAGTTATACCAAAGGTTCATGCAATGGGACTGCCCACTGGGTCTACTGGTTAATATGTAGTACATACACATGCTGGATAGACAGATCTATGCATATAGGTACCTTGCATATGTTGCTTTTTGCACATTGCAGCTGCTGCTGGATATGTCCTAAAGCTGATGATCCTGATTTGCAACTTCTAGGACATGCAAGAAGTGTCCTAAAACACATCCCATGTGCAAAAGTGAAATATAGCAGTAAGTGCATTTAGACTTCTGAAGGACCACAGCAATATATTCCAGACATATGCAGTAAGGTATTTTTGTGTACCATGCCCCACAGTATGGTACACAAAACTATCTCACACCATATGTGTACCATTCCCCACAACATGGAACTGCGCAAACAAATAGAGGACAGGTGATCATCATGATAGGTTCTTACACACCAGTCATAGCAGCTGCAGCAGAAGGGCAATGTCAAAAATCATAAGATGAACATGCAGCCGTGATGCCACAACTGTTGTAGAGTCTGACACACTTCAGCACAGCACTGGTCTATTCATGCAGGAAGGAAATTGCTGAGGCCACCACATGGGAGATATTTAATGGGAGAACAGGGTTTATCTTCCATGCAGTACAGGTCTAGGGACCATATGCTGTCATGGTGCACTTCAATCTGATAGCAAAGTTCTTCTAGGATGGAAAAAATTATGGAGGTTAATGAGATGCCAGTGGTGAGGTGGGTACTATGCTAGAGGGCAAAGTGGGCAAGTTTGTCTGCTCTAAACCAACCAGCTCTTGATTCTGTGGAACATATAGTCTAATAGAGATTCCCAGGCAGGAAAACAAATAGGCCATTGGGCTCTCACCTATCCTTTGATTGCCTGTTCTACGTCCCATGAATGGCCATTTGGGTGCCAGTAGATGAACCACTGACTGAGGTCCTGCATGAGGAGGAAACATGAAGTGCATTGCAGCACTGGCAAAGAGGCAATGTATTGACCACAACTATGGATCATAATGGAGACAACACAGAATAAATAATGCATGCAGTATCATACCTAGGCTCTGCAGGTCAGTGCAGGGACAGGCCATACTATGCACTAGACATTAATATATCCACACAGGTTATGGGTGTTCTCTACATTGTTATCACCACCTGCACATATGGAAGGATATGTATACTGAAAGGCACTATAATGTGGCAGGACTGTTGCACTAGGGATTGTGCAAAGATTATGGTATTGAAGTGGTTGAAAAACACTGGAAAGAAGAGCCACAAAGCATCATAGAAAATGATGAAGTTTACATCACATGGGATCACCCATTACCAACAGTCCAAAAGACAGATGCGAGAAAACCAGATATAGTGGTCCATGAAAAGAAGACAAAAGTAGCATTGATCAATGAAATCACTACACCCAGTGACTACAGTGTCTTGCATACAGAGAGACACAAAGTCATAAAGTATCAGGATTTGCAGGCAGAAATGAGAGCAATGTGGAAGAAAGATAGCAGACAGTTCCAATAGCAGTAGGAGCAATGGGCCTTATAAACAAAAGAGTCTGCAATCGTATTTAGATATGTTACCAATGCATGTACTGCAACTCAGTACAAATTGCAGAAAGAGTCATGACTGGGCACATTGCGGATGCTGCAAAGAGCACATCTGGCTGACATCAAAGACTGAAACAATACTACTTTCATGAACTTTAGTCATACTTTGACTTAGGAATGGGGTCCATTCCTGTCATGGTATTAGAAACCCAAAAGACTTGGAGAAATTAAAAAAGGCAGGATGTAGTGACAGAGGACCATAACAGTATAGTATAGGGTATGGACCTGGAGGTGAAAGAGGCAGCAGCATTCCCTGGGGTGATGTAGTGGGTCAAGGATCACACCCTCCAGATTCAGGGTTATGTGGCCATGATATAACGATTAGTGGTGAACAGTATGTTGGCTTGTGGTGTCAAGTCTCAACAACACAACAGAAAAAGGGTGCAACTAAAGGAACATGCATGCACATCCTGATACAGAGTATCAGGTGTTCAGGTAAAACAGAGACACACCACAAATCCTAGATGATGTCCATGGCTGTGGGCAGTAGCCTATGCGCCCACAGATAACACTGAAACAGTCTCACCAAATTTCTTTGAAGCGTGATTGGAGATATTCTGTGCCTACGACCTGATATCTGGACTCTCCCATGCCCACAAATGGTGTGACTTATACAGGTGCAATGCATTTCATTGAGGTATCAATAGATGTCATTTTTACCACAAAAACACCTCAACAGCACCATATGCTCCCTGTTTTTACAGCATGTGTCACTGCACACTTTGTGTATGTTGTTCTACAAATCACAGAGCATGTGCAACATCCCCACAGTGCTGTGGGTAACAGAGACCCAAGCTTAGATTACAGTCCTGCACATCCACTGGTTAATTCTGAGAGTCATACTCACACCAGGAACAGACAACACTAGCACTTTATTCTCTTGCAAGAGAATTATTTAAGGTGATGCTTTCCTTTGGACAAAGCATGGCAGTCAGTGCTTCTGAATAGGATGCTGTGAGGTGTACAAAAGTTTGTCCATGACTACCTACCCACTTATGTACCTGATTGTCAGCTGCAGTTTATGATTTAAACAGCCTCATCCTTCATTTATGTTCTTAAACCTTACCTCAGCATAAGACCCTGGAACTTCACACCCCTATAAGCATGGCCACCACACAGCTTCCTGTTTTCAGAAACTGATCTCCCCAGCCACAGACAGATGATTCTACACTGCCATGCCATAAGCTTATTGTTATGCATATCCTATCACCACTCCTTCACTCTGTTGACATCTACCCTGGAGCATTGCTGTTTCTGAACTAGTTTAGTAAGCATGATTCCATTCTCAACCCTTTTATCCTCCATGTCTTTAGAGGTTTCAGGCAACTTTTTATACTGGGAAGTTGTGTGTTTATAAATAGCACTGCTATGTTATAATGCACTAACAAGAGACAGTTTGTTCAGTGGTTAAGCTAAGGAATCCAGGTAGTGTCAGTGTCTTTGCACTGATTTCAGTGCTCAGCATTCCACTTACATGTCAGAACTAGACATGTGCATCATGCTGAGCATGAAGCTTTAACCTGTATGGTGGGATAGCATTACAATGTCTCACATGTAATTGCAAAATCTGCATTGTTGTGCAAAGGGATACTTATGTTGGTCTTTGAGTAAACCTGACGGAGTGGCCATGGCTACTTCTGGAACTGGGAAATGAAGGGCTCCAGCATGGTACGGTAGTTACAGGATTGTTTCCTGTTCTTCCTGCATAGGGACTTTATGGTTCACATAATGGACACTCATCTGCCTGCCTAGCATGAGCTTCTAGGATAGTTAAGAATGTCACTACCACTAGTCATTCTGGTGAGCAGTGTAGGCTTTGCTTCAGTGACCTGTATTGGTGTATGGGGAAAGACAATATAAGAAGAGAGACACAGACATTCATTGGAAGTATTTTCAGTGACACTGTCATCTACTGCCTTAACTATTGTACATTAATACCTATTTGTACATGATCTGTTTCCAGTAGTGGTGCCACAGTCATTGAATGAGGTTGGCTGATACAGAAGTCAAGAACATCATGGTGTATGGATTGTGTAGCTAACTAATCCCCATCTGTAGAGCTGTTTTTATCGTATATTTTTCTGATATTTTTCCATTCTGTCATCCTTCTGTAAGACAAGTTGTAGAGATGAAGAAGGAGAAAGCTAGAGCACCATAGTCTCCACCAACCTTTGCGTCAGACACTGTATTGCTAGTGGCCAGCTGGTATTCTTCTCAGTAGGGGAGTGACGTCTTTTCTGCTAAAAGTGGCCTGAAGGAGTTCCTACTGACTACCATGTATAAGGAGCAGTGTAATGGTTCCCCTCCTGATGGTGGACAGAGGATTTGCTAGCATGAGGCATACAGCCTAATCACTAAAAAGATGTATTGGTAGCTGGACGCCCACATCAGAAGCATTCAGTACCTAGTATATGCATAAATCTTTGGCTACTGAGGTGAATGTTGTCTTGATTTGTTGCCTCTGTGTCATGCCAGCCTGGCATGCAGATATGAGAAGACCTTGTTCTGTTCCCATCATGCTTTGTTTTTTCTCTTTAGCACCACTTATGATTCCTTGTTCATTATCCAAACCACTGCACAAACATTTATTTGATCTCTGCATGCATGTGCCTATCCAGTGTTCACCCCACCTTTTATATGCATACCAGCCCAGTCTGTCAGTGCCTGTGCTCTGTGTTTGCCTGGCTCTCTCTGCTATCTGCCCTTGTCCCTCTGTCTTATCCACAGTCATTATACAACATTGTTCTCACCTTCTTTTGTAAATATTACAAAGTGATCTCTTCACCCACAAAAATAAATAAATAAACACATACTTTCTTCTCACCCCCTTTCATGCCTTAGAGTTATCTGCTTACATCTATTTCTAGTTCTTCCCTTTCCTACTTTACCCTCTACCCTAGTCCTTCACCAGTTAGATAGGACAGGCACTGTGCTATGCTCACCCAAAATTGTTACTGTGCTGACTGCTATGCTCAGCTGTCCTGCTTTTCTTGTGACCATTAGGCTCTAGGTATAGCTATGCTTTGTTCATATGAACACATATTGATTCAGCCATGTAGCTTGCCTTTGGAGCAGTGTCTGTCATGTCAGCCACATGTGCTACTGTAGCCCTGCTCCTGCTGTACAGTATAATAACACTGCTATCCCAGTACTGCTGAACTTCTCCTGTCTTATACAGTCCTTTGACTGGTGGTCAGGTGTTATTGAATGCCTAATACATGCCTGAATAGCTTGGCAGTTCCTTCTACAGTGACCTAGAATATTAGCATTTTGCAGGCATGCAGTTCTTCTCCAGGAAATCCAGTTATAGTTTTTAGCAAGAAACAATTGCTAGAGACTGTAATAATATAACGGTCAGCAGTTATGTAGTCTTTGTGTGACAGTCTGCAGTCTGTATTTCTGACATTTTTACTAGTCTAACTAAAACAGATAGAATTATGCACTTGTTTTATTTTGCTAGCTTTATAGTGTATACTGATTGAAAGGTAGATACTATATTAGGAAACATAGTAGAGATTAATATAAACTTTATCCCTTCACATATACATTTTTTATGATTATGGGATTAGGGTTTTATTATAAATAAGTGCCTTGCCAGTTTATTTCAACTGTGTGTGGGTGCATGTGTGTGTGTGTGTGTGTGTGTGTGTGTGTGTGTGTGTGTGTGTGTGTGTGTGTGTATGTGTGTGTGTGTCCATCTCAATGCAAAATGATACAATTCCACTGGGATGAATCTGCAGAATGACATATATGTATATAACTGGGGGCAACTTTTGTCTCACAGCTACCAATAGCTTAGGACTGAATATTTCTGCAAACAGCACACAGGCTACATAAATGAAAAAGAAAGTAGGTGATGACATTTATGATGGTAAAACATCATTAATTTTTCCATGTTTTTTTAATGTTTATAATAATTAGTTGTATAGCCACTAAGAATATAAAGTGCTTAAGCAGCAGAGATTTACTGTTTTCCTGATATCCTTATGTTAATGAATATTACAGGCTGTTTTACAGCCTTATTGGATTCTAAGACAAATGCTCAAATAATACTTTTTGTTTTGGCACATAACTCTAGAAATATTTTCAGATGTCTTAACTACCAAAGTGCACTGTTCTGAACTATAACTTTTAAATCATCATTCTTGGCAAATTGATAAAAATGTATAACCATACTTAGCATTTCTAAAGTCTTATAACCTGTAAATCATATTAAGTTATACTATTAGTATTAACAACACATGCATTTTATTGGAAAATGTCTATCTACAAAAGATGTAAAATACAAAAAAGGAATTGATATAATGATGATTTTTTTTACAGCAATTAAAGCTGAATCTCAAACAGTACAAATTAAGTAGCTAGAGAGCTCCACTCATGTATTAGAAGACACGGCAGTAATTTAAGATTTGAGGGAAACTACGTTCACTGTAATCCTTGCAGTTTTGCATTACTGATTATAGAAACATTGCTGGATATGACTATACCCTGGTAACATAAAATGAATGTTAGAAATAACTCTTTTCACAGTGGTCATCTTCAGAAATAATGTGAGCAGTGTGTTCTTACTGTTATATGTCAGATGATTTCAGAAAAATAGCAGAGACTGAACAATCTGTACTAACGTTTCCTGTTTGCAATACACACTAATAATCAGGTTTTTTTGTTTCAAATTTGTACAAGGTTATAATAGGACTACACATTCATAAAACAAGGACATAATAAGAAAGAACTATCTACCCTGCTGCCCTAAAACTGAAGTACCTCTAAATGTTAGATCTCCTTTTCATAAATACAGCATAATTTCAGATGCATTATTTGGATGTTTATTGGCTATTTATATATTTAATCTTTATTTATTTATTTACTTATTGGTCTATTTATCTGTCAATCTTTTCATTTTTTGCTCTCAGGTTGGAACAGTTTCTAAGAAATGAGCCATGTGAATATATGACCTGAGACAGCGAAATGTAAGTGATGGTGTATAACAAATAAATGTGTAAGGAACAGTTAGTTTTCAGTTTTTACTGCACCCTAGAACATTCACTGTGCATCATATAATGATCACTGCTGCAGTAGCCTTAGCTATATGGGTTACAACAAGCCAAGGATATAACAGACGGCCAACTTCCAAAGCTTTAGGACACCTTCCATGTGGCTAAACTGTCAAGCAGCTCATGCTGAGCTTTCCTGAATAAAAGACAAGTTTGGGCATGAAGCTGTTCAGAGCTTTACTGCCACAGAAGACCACTCTCCTTTGAGACATTAAAGAACTGATGATCAGCTTGCTGGGCAGATAAGTTCCCTTTTGGGAAAAACTTCAATTTTCTTAATTTTGTAGATGATTTGCTGCTTTCTTCTTCAAGAATATTATTTTAAAGTTAAGAGTATTTTGTTTCAGTATTTATAACATACTTTTAAACTGAGCATTCATTTTTTCTTTGTCAGTTTAAAACAAGTATAAAGTAAGTGAAAACATTTTTTTCTGTGGATAAATTATGTTTATTTTTTTCTTTTGTGGGGCTGGCATTTAGTTCTAAAGTGATTTTTACTGTGTTATTTTTTTCTGTCAAAAAGTAACTTTTGTATACTGGTAGTAGTGTTTACCTGCAATGGCGTGTTGTGTTCCATGGGAAAGAGGCAGCATATTAGACATGACCATGGAACAGATTACCAGTCTCACAGTCAGTTCTTCTTCCAGCCACAAAAAGATTAAGCAAACAGCCATTTTCACCATACCAGGCTAGCAATTTGCCTCAGCTGCAGATGGATGACTCTGTTGTGGCCATTTGTTGCACCTCAGACAACTCATCTTTTACCCCAGATGCCTCTGGTGTAGCACCTACATCTACTGCAGATTGGGGATTAGCCATGTCCTGTGTGGCTGTTGGGGTCCTCTTAGTGGGCAAGGGAGAGATACTCTTGTCAGTCCTAAGAGAAAGAATAAGGAACGTTTTACTGCTGTGTCAGAATGCTGTATCCATCACTGGGGAAGCAGCTGCTGCCATTAGTAACAAGGTTGGCCCCATTTTTCCTGTCAAAAATTAACAGAAAGCCAAGTATGTATCTACTCCTTCTCAAACTTATTTGAATAGTAATAGTTTACTGGGTCTGGCCCAGGGTTTAATTTAGGCTATTGATCCTTCATGTAAAGTAGTTTTTGGTAAAAGAAAGGGATTCTTCCTTTGCTGAAGAGATTCTGATTCTGAACAATAACATGCATAGACAGATATATTATTTCTTCTCTGACATCTGATTCAGACTTTGACCTCCTGCAAGGGTTTCTCTTTCTCTGAGACTATTGCTAGAATGTGCCAGTTGGAGAACACTGTGATTTCTCAGTCCGTCAGAAAACAAATACTATGAGTTTTTACAGAAACATTTTCCTCCTGTTCTGTCTGCTTTAGAGGACATGTGTGTTACTGCCTGCACATTTCCTGATAGTCAGGTGGCTGCCCCTAAAAAGGTGGATAGAATGTACAAAGTGCCTCAGTCTTTCACATTTTTATAAAATATTCAAAACCCGACAGCACAGCTATATCTTTAGTTGACCCCATTTCTGCTAAGCATTTAGTTAATCCCAAGAATACTATTTCTGATAATGATGGTAAACCTATTGATAAGTATGAGAAATAAAGTATATACTTCTGCAGCTCTGGTTTTCAGAATTTTGAATTGTCAGGTTCATTTATTTATTTTATTTTTATTTATTTAACATTTGTTAACCGAACTGGTCCAGCTGGATATATTTCCATTTTCAGTGGAGGCCCGGGGAGAAAAGCTCCAATTTCAACAACCACCACCAAAGCAAAAAAGGTTTAAAATTAAATACACATTAGTCTAATAGATACAACATACATCAACAGCTCATTTTACAGCATGTAAGTCTAGGGCAGTCCATAGACATTATTAGAGGTATCTTCATATATTCATATGTTAAAGTAGATCTGACAAACTGTGAAAGTTTAAGGAGAGTTTTATCTGTAGCATTTTCTTGAAAAGGAAACATCTGCTTTAATTAACTTAGTTTTTTCTATTGCACAGATTACTACCCATTGCTTGCAATGTCTCTAAGATTCTATTCATACCTGTTTCATGGCTATGGCCAGTGGTACTGTTTTCAGGAGATATGCATTCTCAGAACCTCCCAGACTATGTTAAAATGAAATTTTAAATTCTCCCTAGGGTAGAGTTTGTTTGGCCTCTGTGCTGCAGATGTGATAAAAAGTGTGATGAAAGGTGCAAGCTGATCAAGAGAATCACTAAGATTTTTCATCCCTATTTTTTAAAGTGTTCACTGAATTTTTTTATCTCTATATCCAATTTTGCCAAAAAACATAATATACAATTTCAAGAAAACTCAGGTAAAGAGATGTTTAAAAAGAACTGGCAAGGGGGTTCCAAAAAGAGATCTTGAAACTCCAAAAAACAAAGGACCATCCAACAAGTCTCAATGACTAATAAAGATGCCATATGATCCCCTCCCACCCTGGTCCCTGTGTTCTTCCAGAAAGTCTGAATCTCCATTTTATTCTTTGGCAACAGATCATTGTTGACTAATGCATTTTGAAAATCATTCATCAGGGTTATAGATGGCAGTGTGAGAAATTCCTCCTTTCTAGGAGTTAGTCTTCATCCTCCAAATCAGACACATTTTTATTTCCACAGCTTCTTCATCACATACTGTATCAAGGATTGATTGAACCGGTCCCCCCTTCCAAAATATGGAACGATTGTTATTCAAGGATGTTCCTTGTGTCAAAGAAAACAAATTCTTGGAAACCAGTTCTAGGTCTTTATTTAATAAACATGTTTGTGATAGTGCCCAAATTCAAAATGTTGTCACTTCTTCCTCTTTCAAGTTTCCTGGAAATCACTAGGCATATCACCATATCCCTATTTATCCAGATGTCAGACAATTCTTAAAGGTCTGTATGTCTGGATCACATTTTTAGTGTTTTGCCTTACCTCTTGGAGTATTCAGTTTGTCAAGAGTTTTAATAAAGTGTCTAGCTCCAGTTATAACATATTGCAGAATACAGTGAATCCATATTTCTTCATATTTTGACAACTTGCTTATCTTTGCTGAGTCTTGTTTAAAGTGCCAGGAATCTCACTCCTAGGTGAAAAATGTCTTACAAAAGCTAAGATTCCAAGAGAACATTCAAAAGTCTTTCTTGACTTCTTCACACAAGATTGTGTTTCTTGGATGTGAGCTCGACACCTCAGTTCAAAGAGCTTTTTTTCCACATGAATACAATGGACCATTATATAGATCCATTTGTAAGGCTTTCCACTCCAGATTTTGATCACTGTAATGGGATATCTCAGGATTTTGGGGCTCATGGCCATTATGATTCTTATGATACTCCTAGAAAGACTCCACATGAGAAAAATACAGTGGTATCTGAAAACTATCTATTTGATCCCAGCATCAACACCCTTTATCTTTTCAAATCCCCGTGTTAGAGTTTGTCAGAAGAAAAAAATTTTAATGGGGACAACAATTATACTTGAATACAGGCCTGCCATTCTCCCTCCCAGCACCAAAGCAGTCAGTCACCACAGACACTTCAGACTTTGCTTGAGGAGCAGTTTCAGGAGGAATAAAAGTGTACTGGGTGTGAGACACCAAGATGTAGTGTAGTTTGAATATATTTAATATATATTTTTCATTTTGCAGGTTGGATATAGTGAAAGTTATATTAAAGTATGTGTTTGATCTTCACTCTATTTAAGGGGAACTGTGGGTTTAAAATTGGGTGCTGATTTTTATATTATTCAATTACAATGGGAAAATGGAGTAATTTGCATATGTTATTGGTGGTATTTAAATAAGCTGCAGCAAGATATGATGTTATTCCTTGAAGGCTTTTCAGCCGAGGTACCAGAAGCATTAATAAAGAACTTGCAGCATCTATCGCTTGGCTCCTGAAGTGGGGTTTTTTTTTGAGATTTTGGTTGGTGTGTTTTGTGTGGTATTACCATGTTGTTAGAAGGGGCAGCAGTGATTCCTGGGTGTTTCAGAACCCAAGCTGAGGTGGAGAAGTTCTGTTGTGCCGAGCTGTGGGAGGAAATGGAAGATAAAATTGCCTGCAACGACCCTTGTTCCCTGGGTAGTGATAGTCGGATGGATGAGAGGTATGGCCATCTAGAAAAGTTACTGAAGAAGGAAGTTTCATTGTTTTATGACATGAAATTATTGTAAAAATATGTTGAGCTAAATATCACTCCCAGAGGACTGAGGGTGGATCGTTTGCCAGCATTCGATTTCTCTGAGGAAGAAATGGACTTGCTGGAGGAGTGGAAATCCATCTCTTTGTTATGTACTGTTAGTTGGCTTAAAATTCTCATCAAGAGAAATGTCCGTGCTCAGGAGAAAGTGTGGAGTTGTATTACTCAACTACAGGAGGCTTTGATTTTGGAGACCTCGGATATAATATTTTCAAATAGAATGAAAGACATTTATTTATTTATTTATTTGCAGTTGGTTTACCAGGATAGTCCATTGGGCCTAAAAGAACCCGTTTTCAATGGAGTCCTGGGGAGAAAAGCTCCAAAAAACAGACACACAGAATAGGTACAAACAATTTAAAAAGCCCTTAAAGCAAACCAGAGGACAGGAATAAACAATAGATAGCTTAGATACTTATACAAATGTAAAATAGGATACAGTCATTGATTTTGCATTTGAGGTAACATTCATACAATACAGTGTAATAGAAATAGGTAAAATAGATGTGAGTTGTGTAATGACTTTAGAGAGGTAGAGTTGTTTTGTTATAAATGAATTTAGTTATGAAGGGAATGATAAGTTAAGTAGGCTTTGTTGAATAGCTTAAGAATGGATGAAGGATTAAGAGTTCCATATTTTTATGATGGATGAGAACAGGAACATTCCCATTGCAACTTTAGATGTGTGTGTAGAGAATATATGAATGTATAAAGATTAGAGGTGGTACGAATGGATGGTGGGAGTGAGTTCCAAAGACGGGCTAGGTTAGAGGATAGAAGGTATTTGCCTGGGGACGTGTTGGTTTATGTACTTCTAGTAGGTTTTGGTTGTTAGACCTTAAGACTCTGTCTGGTAGATGTAACTTAAAAGCGGAAGACAGGGAGGGACAGAGAGAGGGGTTATTTATGAGTTTATGGGCTAGGGTGAGCTGAATGTAGTTGAGCTGATGAGGAAGTTCAAGCCAGTTTAGTTTTTGGAGAGAGGAACAGTGGTGGGTTGATGACCTGTGGCCGCTAGCGAACTTGGCAATCTTATTGTAGCAAGAGGAAAGTTGTTTCTTTAGAGAGGACTGAAGATTTGTTAGGAGAGGTGAGCCATAGAGCAGGGAGGGAATAAGAAAGGAAGAGGAGAGAGCGATTTTAGAGGTCTTTGTGAGGTAATGGTTTTGACGGTAGAGCATACCCAGCTTTTGGTGTTTTTTTTTAATATTTAGTTGAAGATGAGAGTTGAAATTAAGCTGGTTATCAATTTGGACACCAAGTAACTTAGTTTCGGACACTAGTTCTAGGATTGAGTTGTTTTGACTTGTAATCAAGAAATTGTTTGTATTGAAGGGAGTAGTTTTAGAGGGGGTAAATACCATGAGTTTGGTTTTGGAGGCGTTTAGAGCTAGGTGGTTTGTTTTCATCCAATGCTCAGTAATTGAGAAAGCTTCTTGTGTGAGCTTTAGAAGCTTAGGGACAGATGAGGCAGAGCAAATAATGGTAGAATCGTCAGCATATTGGATAATGTCAGAGAATGGGATAGACTTATGAAAATCATTTATAAATATGTTAAAGAGAAGAGGACCAAGTATGGAGCCTTGGGGAACTCCGGTGGGGGTATTGAGAAAAGAGGAAGTGGCTTTTTTCCATTTTACAGCTTGGTGTCTGTTTGATAGGAAGCTGGAGAACCAGTTTATCAAAGTTCGGGTCTCTAAGGTGGAGACTGAGATTATAGAAAGGAAAAAGAAGCTTACCAGGGATACCAATGATTATGGAAGTGGTATTATTTTAGGGTAGAAGGGGGCGTGATACTATTGTGAGCAGGGGAAGCAAATCACGCTCAGGACATTCATCACGAGATACCTCTGCTTCTTCAGTGGCGATGGCATCTAACGGTCGCAAACGTGTTTCCTTTGAGGACATGAATAAAGAAATATACAGTTCAGCTCAAGCAGGAGGAGTGGAGGATTCAGAAGTTTTGGTTCATGGCAAAGAAAGAGGTAGATGATACCAGGGAAAGGGAAGAAGAAATTAGACTGTGTCAACAGACAGGACAAGGAATGTGTAAGTTCCATAAGTACTGTTTTTTCTAATTCAGGACATGACCAGCAGAATGATTTAAACATTGTGAATTTGTCAGACCTGGCATTATCAGATGAAGCTCTTAGTGTTTTATTGAAGGGTATTAAATTTGTCCCTACTTATGTGCTGACTTTAGCTGACTTGTTGGGGGAAGTTATAAAGTTTTGTAGATAGTTGCATCTGTGGGTTTTTTCTCCAACAAGCATTCATTAAGTAGTGAAAATGTGTCGATGAGTAATGAATCTATTTTGGATGATTCTTTATTGAATGTGTCCATTCATGACAATCCTTTCATGGATGTGGCAAATGTGTTTGATTTGGATACCAGTAATGACTTTGTCCAATCGGATTAATGTAATTTAGTGTTTACCACTGGGTATGGAAAATTGTATGTTCCCAAGGTTCCTTATGTGAGCTCATTTATACCTCCTAAAATTTCTTCAACAGTAAATATGTTTGAAACTGTTTTATGCAAACAAATTGAGGAAGAGTATTTGAATTTTGTCAAAAGACATACCCCCACTTCTGCAATCCCTGCATGGCATGCATGATTAGTGCAGGAGCTCCAGCAAGCAATATGTCTGTCGTGCAATCCAGGAATAACCTGTAGGGGCATGCACAAGCGCCCCTGCACTAGTCCTGCACTGACTCAACTCCTGTATGCAAATTACCCCATTTTCAGGAGAAATCCATGCAAATGAGGTGAATTTGCGATCCAGGAAGCTGGAAACCAGCCGTGAAGGACTAGTGTAATCTGCAGAAATGTACTCCACCAGTAATGGAATACATTTCTGCAAATTACAAAACGGAGCCATGACAGCTCCAAATAGAGGGTGGATATCATGTAAAAAGCATGACAATGGCCAACTATAATTGGCATGGAAACACTTGAAAAAAGAAAAAAAATCAACTTTTTTTTTTTTAGCTGATCTCGGCTGTTTAAGCATAGGGCAGCAGCGCAAATGGGATCGTGGGGGAAATAAGAAAATAAACC
Organism: Protopterus annectens; assembly: GCF_019279795.1. NCBI lineage: Eukaryota > Metazoa > Chordata > Ceratodontiformes > Protopteridae > Protopterus > Protopterus annectens. Next base: position 893,349,310 of record NC_056725.1, read on the forward strand.
TAATATAAGCATTCTAACCAAAATCACTATTCTGCCATCATACTCAATGGCAGGCAGAAGACAACATTGCCAGTGAATAGTGGTTGGTAAGGGTGGAGGCTCAGTGTGGGACATATAACTATGCATTAGCAGTCAATCCTATGCAAATGAGGGAAATAATACTGAATCCCAGATTTCCCCTGCATGCAAGTCAGCTCACAACAGTGTAAGAGCAGGAATAGCTTGGTGCAAGCCTAGGAGTTAGCTGGCATCATAGGGGTGTGTGTCAGGCATACTGTAAGTGGACTGGAGCTTTGTGGCTCAGGTTTGCTCCTAGCTTAGCACAGATAGCCAAGGGGGTGTATCTAAGGCTGCCTAGCACTCTTTACATTGCCTAAGTGGGTGTGCATGCCACTCACCAGGTTTTAAAGAAAAAAAGTAAACCAGGAAATAGCAGCTCTGTGCACATTTGAGCACTGTGTTTGTGCGGCACACCCCCAGGCTTAAATAGGAAGGCAATGGGAAGGGAAAACAGCAGTAGGAAGGTAATCTAGGAGAACTAGCATAGCTGGCAGGTGAAGTGTATCAGATCAGCCAGTTAGACAGGCAGCAGACCAGCCCAGCCCAGAACACTGCTATAAACTATGCAAACACCTTCCCCTCTGTTTTTTTCCCATACTCTACACCACCGGTGTATGCAAGTGGGGAACTTTTAACAAACAAAACAACAAAATGATAGGGGCTTCAGCAGGCATCATACAGCATGTGGAAGAGTCTGAGGGTGGTGAGGATGTGAATGCTGTCGACCAACTGACAGTGAGGAGACAGAGAAGAGTGTACAGACCCAGGGTAACCCACCAGGGGCTACATGAGCTGGAGATAGCGGAGTGCTATAGGGTGGACAGGGACCTCCTATAGCAAACTGTTGAGCTGTGCTGGCCACGCCTGACACACCGAACTAACAGAGGGGAGCCCATCCCAGTGGATACCAAGGTATGTGTAGGCCTAAGAATACTAGCCACAGGTACCTCCCAAAGCCCAATTGGGGATATCATGGGGATCTCACAGGCATCAGTATCCAGAGAATTCCACCAGTTACTGGATGCCATGTCAACATATGCCAATGAACACATATATTTCCTCAACACCCGTGAGGTGTTGGCCAGCAGTATGCATCTCTTCCACCAAATAGCAGAATACCCTGAGGTAGTGGGTGCTATACAATGCATGCACATACACATCAAAGCAACACCTGGTGATCAGGGTATGGTGTATATCAACTGCAAGGGCTTCCCCTCCATCAACTGCCAGGCTGTGTGTGATGCCCAGGGTATTATAATGAATGTGTGTGCTGGAAGCTATCACAATTCCCACATCTGGCATCTGATGCTGCTGTACCAGAGATTTGCGAGTGGGGGCATCCCTTACGGTCACCTAGTAGGGGATGCTAGTTACGCACTGGAGCCGTGGTTGATGACACCCATCAGAAATGCACACACACCTGAACAAGAACACATGCACAGACCAGACTTATAATAGAGCATTTGTTTGAGATGCTCAAGTCATGGTTCCAGTGTCTGGACACATCCAGTGGAGTCTTGCAGTACTCACTAGCTACATGTACTCAAATTGTTATGGTATGTGCCATGCTACACAATATGATCCTGTGGAAACAGCTGCAGCAGGTACAGCACGGGGCAGGGCCACACAGCCCCCCTCCATTGCCAAGGCCTGCATAGGCACAGAGTGACTCAGAGGAGGAACAACCTGAACCTGCCCCAGTAGGCAGATGGAGGTGTGCCCAGTATGCCCTGGCCTTGACAAAGAGGCAACGCATAGCGCATACACTGACACAGTAGGGACCCAGAGAATGACCCCTCTTTCTGACTCGTGCATACAGTAAAAGGGATGCCAAACATGACACTACCTGTGCTCAACCATCCTCAATAGTGGCACACCCACAAGGTAAGTCAAGCAACCTACCAATTGCAGAATGGAGTAGAATGTGTTGTTACCTGTATCTATGGCATGGATGTGAGCATGCAAGAGAATTGGGTGGCTGAATGGTATGTTAGCAGATAGTAGACACCCATAGTGGCACCATGAGATCTGTAACAAATACTGGAGTCACCATAGTAACCAGTACTACACAGGGCGACAAATCCCATTGCAGGAAATGTGCTGGGCCACATGTGTGTCCATATGACTCACACATGCCAATCAATAGTCTCAGCAAGCAGGACAGGTGTAGACAAACACAAACAGAGGCTGTGCTATGGCTTTTAAATGATGCCTATGGGTAAACTCCACCCGGGCTTACACAGACAGACTACAGCAGGTCAGGCAGTGGGATGCTAGTTCTGAAGGGTCGGAAGTCAGACACTAATATGTAGGTCAACAAAACCTAAGACCTGTAGTACACTGATATGCCTCTAGTCAGCATGATAGGTTAGAATACAGAATGAAATGGAGTACCTGACATACCAGTACAGTAACAGCAAATGTGTACTAGTGCCAGGTGTGCCTCCCCATTCTATGTAGAAATGTAGAAACAGTCAGATGTGCCCCCAGTCCTGTGTAGAAATGTAGCAACAGTCAAGTGTGCCCCCCAATCCTGTGTAGAAATGTAGTAACATTCAGGTGTGTCCCCCTAGTCCTGTGTAGAAATGTAGAAACAGTCAGGTGTGTCCCCTCAATTCTGTGTAGAAATGATGTAACAGTCAAGTGTGCCCCCCAATCCTGTGTATAAATGTAGTAACAGTCAGGTGTGTCCCCCTAATCCTGTGTAGAAATATAGAAATAGTCAGGTGTGTCACCACACAATCCTATGTAGAAATGTAGAAACAGTCAGGTGTGCCCCTTCCCCCAATCCAGCATAGAAATGTAGTAACAGTCAGGTGTACCTCCTCCCAACCACTGTGTAGAAATGTAGAAACAGACAGGTGTGCCCCCTCCCCTAATCCTGTGTAGACATGTAGTAACAGTCAGGTGTGCCCCTTCCCCAATCCTATGTAGGAATGTAGACAGTCAGGTGTGCTCCCCCCACCCAACCTAAACATGTAGTAATAGTCAGGTGTACCCCTCCAAACCTATTTAGAAATGTAGTAATGGTCTAGTGTTCCCCCCAATCCAATGTACACACGTCGTAACAGTCACGTGTGCCCCCCACAACCCTATGTAGAAATGTAGTAACATGTATGTGTGGGTATAATACCAGTGAAGCACAGATGTCCAGAGGTGGCCAAGGTAGCAGGATAGGTTGTAGCATTTGCACAATATGCAGGTCTGTGTGTGTTAGGTTGGTGTGTGTTTCATATTGTGTGAGAGTGGTCAGTATGTATGCATGTTGAGGTAAGACCTTGTGGCCCACTATTGCTGATGACAGGGACAAGCCCTCACAACTGTAGTGCCAAAGACAATTCCCACCAGTATAACACATGCTAGCAGTAAGCCATTGTAAATGTATTTTGGTAATATGTGTCACCATCTGAAAGACTGACATGGCATGGCTGTTGGGCTAGATATACAAGCAGTACACAGGGAAAAGTACCACAGACATACAGTATATATTGTGTCACTGTGAAATGGAGACACCCTTGGAATTGTGAATACAGGTATGCATACCATTAACTGGTCCTGTAGTAGGGGATACTGGTGATGTCTGCCTGAACACTTGCAGATCACAAAGGAGGTAGGACTGATGTTTTGGGAAACAGCTGATGTGCCTGCACATGCCAGCATAACTGGAATGCCCCATGCATATCTGTGTGTCAAATGCAAGTAGTGTCCATAGCACACATGCACCCAGCTCACTCAAGCACCACCCAGAGGTACCTCTCTGATCATATCCCTGCTGTGGGGAATGGGTACAATATGACCCCACCTGTATATGGCAATAGTGGAAGAATGCAGCATGCAGTGCAGGTGTCCCATACAGGTGTGTCCCTAGCTGTAGGTAGCACCCTGCTGGCATCCACACCACCTGATCAAGACTGATAGAAGGTATTGGCATGAACACATATCACACCTACCCTGTCACACCAGGAGAATATACTGTATGGTGGTCTGAGACTGTAGGACTGACAGAATGCAATGACCTGGCACACCTGGCCTGCAGCAACACCTAATGGCCCACAGGCATCTGCCAAAGGCCTGTGTCTCACACATATTGTCAATGCATATTGTCATGGACACCCAAATAACAACATAACACACTCCACATAAGCCATATGCAAGGCCATGTGGACAAACCACAGTACCATGTCCCACTGCATGAACTGTGGACCAACACTAACACACACCTGTGATGGGGTTATACCCTCAGGGAAAGTATCAGAGATGTATGAATAATGTATGGAAGAGGTTAGAATAACGAGGGGGCATGGGCAGCATGGAATGTGCAGGGTCTGACACCAAGCTGTATGCACACACTAACCCTGGCTGCAAACACATAAATGGGTGGCTACACACCTGCCCATACACCACAATAGGGGTAATGTCCTGACCCATGGCCCCTGCCTCTGGGTAACCTGTGTGATTCTGTACAGCTGTGAGGCATTGCCATAGCAAGATAAGGCCATACTGTCATGTCGATGGATGTACAAGTATGGGATCCTCTTCCAGCACTGTACCAAGGTGCTGAACTGGATACACAGATCCAGCAGCAAGTGTCTGCAGTTCCCCCTCCAGAATGGCATAACTTACCATGAATATGTAGGTGTCTGCCCACAATACCAGACACAGCTGCAGTCACTCTTGTCGCCCAAGACATCACTGTGAGCAAGAATGTCCACCTGACAGTACATGAGGACAGAAAACATCACAACAGTACACATGTCTGAATATCTCTGCTAACAGCAGTACCATGCAGCTGAAGCAGCACAGACACAATCACCTACAGTACACACTATCCCCTGCACAGTTTGTCCTCATATTGCCAAATGATCGACAGATACCCTGCAGAAACAGTTTGCTACCTGTAGGTGTACAACACAAAGGTCTGCACTGGAGTACAAACTACCTGGAATCAATCCACACATTCAATACAGAAGGGCATACTGGGCATGCTCACACACTTAGAGAAATGAAGGCAATGTCAGACAACAACATACTGAAAGGTAATAATGGGCATGCTCACACACTTAAACAAATGAAGCCCATGTCTGCAAACAACAGTGGACCATACATATCTGGCATTTGCAGATGTTAGTACATACACTCCTCAGTATGCACCAATTATGCTTTGCACACACAGTGGATAAGAATACAGACACATATCCAAGGACAACACAGCATAATAAGCCAAAAGTAGATGTACATAGATGTGTGGAAGAGAGTGACTGTGACAAGGAGCCATCCATTATGAGGCCTGTCTCACCCAGCACACAGCCAAATGGCTACAACCATATGAAGTGTAAATGTCACTCACTGTAGACATTATCCATCAGCATTACAGACTATGAGGTGCAAGTACTAGCTGTGCAACATGACTGTACAAGGAAGTAGTCATCTAGCAGCTGTATACATGTATCTGTGGAATATAACCCTGCGTGTGCCCGCATATGGTGTGTCAACCTCTAGATGAATGGGTTATGGCCCATGCACACACACTGCCCTCCCCATAGCCCTACTATGACAAGCCTGCTGAGGTCATCCACTTTGAAATACACCTTTGGGAAAGGTGCAACCCAGTAATCTCTGTGGTGCATCCTATAACTATGTACTGCTGTAGTGTGATAAAATAGTTAAGTAGGAGTTTTAATCTCAGACATGGCAACTGTGTGTGTGTGTCTGTCTGTGTAGAGAGCAATGCTTTTTAGGCTAGTCAAACTCATTACAATTCAAATGGCCCACTTTGGCAAGGCTGCTGATGTCATTCACTGTGAAATACACCTTTGGGAAAGGTGTAGCCGAGTAATCTCTGTGGCATGTCCCATAACTGCAGACTGCTGTAGTGTGATAAACTAGTTAGGTAGGCCTTCTAATCCCCAGACATGGCAACTGTGTTTGTGTCTCTGTCTCTGTGTAGAGAGCAATGCTTTTTAGGCTAGTCACACTCCAAATGCCCTACTTTGGCAAAGCTGTAGACCAGTAATCTCCTTCATGCGTCCTATAACTGCGTACTCCTGTAGACTGATAAACTAGTTAAGTAGGAGTTCTAATCCCAGACATGGAAAGTTTGTGTGTGTGTCTCTGTCTGTGCAGAGATCAATGATTTTTAGGCTAGTCACATGCACTACAATTCAAATGCCCTACTTTGACAAGGCTGCTGATGTCATTCACTGTGAAATACACCTTTGGGAAAGTGTAGCCCAGTAATCTCTGTGGCACATCCCATAACTGCATACTGCTGTAGTGTGATAAACTAGTTAGGTAGGAGTTCTAATCCCGGACATGGTAACTGTGTGTGTGTGTGTGTGTGTGTGTGTGTGTGTGTGTGTGTGTGTGTGTGTGTGTGTGTGTGTGTGTGTGTGTGTGTTTGTGTGTCTGTGAAGGAAGCAATGCATTTTAGGCTATTCACACTCACTACAATTCAAATGCCCCACTTTGGCAATCCTGCTGATGTCATTCATTGTGAAATACACCTTTGGGGAAAGAGTACTCCAGTAATCCCCATGATGCGTCCTATAACACCTTAATGCTGTAGTGTGATATAAAACTCTGGTAGGGGTTCTATTCCCACACATGGCAGTTGTGGTTGTTTTTGTGTGTGTTCCTATGTCTGTGTAGGGAGAAATACATTTTAGGCTAGTCACACTCACTACAATTTAAATGCCCTACTTTGGCAATCCTGGTGATGTCATTCACTGTGAAATGCACCTTTGGGAAAGGAGTAGTCCAGTAATCTCTGTGGTGTGCCCTATAACTGTGTAGTGCTATAGTGTAATAAACTAGTTAGGTAGGAGTTCTAATCCCAGACATGAGAGGTGTCTGTGTGTGTGTCTGAGTTTGTCATTCATATCCTGTGTGGATGTGGTTGTGAGTGTGTAACAACTAGACTCAATGTGGAGTGGGTTTTGCAAATTTCGTATGTGGTGGCCCTAGTGTATATATCACAATGTCCACCATACAGGGATAACAGATGTGAAATAGCCGAGAGGCTGGGGTGCAAATCCATACCCCTACATGTGATATCAAGGCCAGTAGAAATAAGTTAGCAACCCTTGTATTACCCAGAGAACACTTTCAATTTATGTCTCATTCTCATATACACACACACACACACACACACACACACACACACACACACACACACACACACACACACACACACACACTTGCCTAGGAAACAAACGCTATGTTGGTAGTACCCTGCATATTGCCCACTCATAGTAACCATGGTATGATTGCAGTGGGCTACAGAGCACATGGCACCCTGTCCATCAGTCCAATAGGCATGTACATGCCAACAGTGCACCTTCCCTATGTTCCCACTGGACACCTGCAACACCTGTGGTGTCATAAAATGTGACCCACAAAGGACATACCATGCCTGAAAAACATGCCCTGTATGGACAGATGCCACTGACACCAGGGAATACCTGTATCATGCTATCAATGTAGGTGCAGGGTCAACCTGCTGTCCATTAACAGTTCTCACCACATGAGGCCAGGACTGGCACATATGATGATAATCTGTGCACACAACATGGGCCAGACACCCCAGGTACAGTTCCACATGTCACTGTACATGCATGTGGAAGGCGTGCACATCCCAGACACCATCCATGTCATTGACTACGGAACACATACATGGCAAGCAGTGCACAGCATTGGCCACACTAAATAGTTACCCAGGTGACTGAATAGTGAATACAATACCCAACTCTATGGGTAAATCCAGATATTACACCCCTAAGCCACACTGCAGACCATTTTCATGTGGCCTGATGCCAAGGTATACCTATCACCTAGCCTTGTATAGCTGTCTGACAGTCGACTGCTACACACTTGTGAAGCAATGCAGCCATGCATGTCAGTACTGGCACCCTGCATCTGTGTGTGTATTGTATGAGGACTATGACCACATTCACATGCACTACAACCCCCATTGGCATACTGAAGCATGCTGACTGATGTCAGACACCTCCACATACCTCCTTATGACTCCTGTGGTGCATGTGATACCTGCACAGTACTGTGTTGTGGCAATCTCACTAGTGATTAGTTGTATTCCTGGCCCTGCTAAGTGTGTTAATGTGTGTGCGTCCCTGTGAGACTGTTGCTGTGTTGATGCTGACACCTGTTCATGTGGACAGGCACGTGTACTACACCTACTGTATACCTCTCATATCACTGTTGCTGATGTCACTCATCATCACATATATATTTTGAGGGCTCCTCAACATGTAACCTATGCGGTGCATCCAATAACTGCATATAGACATGTGATAGTACTACATAGTCATTAGAGGTTTGATACCCTGTACTGGTAGGTGTGTGACACAAACATGCTTAAGTTTTACTCTCTCACCCCTCCCTGACTTATCTTTGCCTCTGTCTGCCTCTCTCACTCCCTCTCTGGTGGATGCAGAGACTTACACCTGCTTTGCTTAGGCAGCAGCATGTGTATTTTAAGTGATGCTCATGATCAGCTGATGGCCTTTGCATGAATTGCAGCCCTCCTCTAGCTGATTGGATGTGGAACAGCTGTGGTAACATTCCCATAGCAAATTGCATGGAAACACACTCCAATATCTAGGAACATCATGTTGGTGTTGGGCCTTTTCATTCACTGTGAACAGGAACTTGATCTGTTGTTTGGCAAACAGCATTACAGATAAATTGGGGATTTACCTCTAACAACATACACTGTGGAAACAGGCCAGCACACAGGAGGGGGTGTGCCTCCCCTGACTACAGACTGTAAGCACTGCTATACTGCCTTTGGAGTAATGTTGGTTTAACAAGGTGTGTGTGGATATGGCTGTCCTACATGTTTTAATACCTGTCATGTCAGTGCTATGTTTATGAGGAAACCCCCATCTGTACGGTCATCTGCAGACTGGGCAGTGTGTGGTGTCTTTTGTTTCATGTATTACCCACAGAGCACCTATCTGTGAACTGCAGAAGGTAGTGTGAGGATTGCAGTCTGTAGATGGTGACAGCTATGAGAGTTACTGACTTCATATCTCTCATAGGACATATATTGCAACAAACCCTGTTACAACAGTAAATGTATGAGGTTATCACAGCAACATGTCAATATTGGCCCTGTGTATGTGCCTCCAGCCACAACTCTGTCAAACTTTGTACATATGTCATGCAGTAAGAGGTCCATATGTGCTGTACACTATATTTAGTTGACATCATATTTCATAACAAGTCAGTGAGATATCAGACTGCTACACATTATGTATAGTAGTGATTATATTTGATGACATAACCTGGACATTCTGTGGCTGTGTGTGTAGTACTGAGGTCTGTGTACTTATGGTGATTGTCGACAGTGTGTGTATTGTTAATATGTACCTTGGCCTGGGTACAGACTATGGTAGATGTCATTGTTCTTGGTCCTGTTCTATCTGATATTAAATGCTGCTCCACTCAATGTTACCCTATTGGCTTACATGTTTGTAGGGCCAAACACACACATGCCCCATACCACAGACAGGCATCGGACCGCACTGTGTACTGGTCCAGTATATGTGGGGTTAGTGTGTGAGTGGCACATATAAGGATGGTGTTGAACAGATAGTCCATATACTGCAATATTACACTAGCTTACCATATGAGGCTGTGTTCACATTGGTTGTGGTTATGCAATTTCACACAGGTGTCTGTTACTCTGTGCTGTTACATGCCTGTAGAGCCTGCTATATATGCAGGTACATGTGTATTCCCCCATAGGAAATGTAGGCCAGTGTTGAGCCAGTCTGCCTGTAGCCTGAACAGTGCTTTGTTACATGCCTAGCAGCTTAATGTACTTACACAGTGAGATGTTATGTCCAGGTACTTGCCAGATGTACTGCTGCCAGGCCACCATAACAGTCATGTATGTCAGACAAAGCAGTGGGATGCTGTACAGATGTATGTCAATTACTAGTGGGTAGTATGTGGCCATGGCACCTCTGTACCAGTGGTTATTATGTGTCAGGACAGACAGGGGTGTGTGAATGCATAACCTATAGGGGCAAATTTATACCAGTATTTAAGTGTTATATCCTTCTACATGACTGTTAATATCCACATTGTCAGGCTTGGTCCACATGTCTTCCACTAAGGGGTTCTGTGTATACATCTGGACTGTCCAGACTGTTTCAGACTGTCCACATATATTGGCCATATCTCTGCTTTAGTCAACATGAGTATTACTGTGCTAGCAGTGGTACTGTACTATGATGTCCTTAGGATGTCTGTCAGTAGCCAATGGTGCACATGTTAAAAGCAGACGTGACATCCCACCCACACCATGTCTATGAAGACAATCCCTATTACAGTAGCAATAGTCTACAAATATACCTGCAATACATACCTGACATTCCCTTGCACTACGAAGTTGGGACTATAGGGGCTGAGGTAGGGCTCAACTCCATGTTCAGGACATATGGTGAACATATATGTATATATAATTATCCAGATATCTATATAGATATATACACATATACATATCGACATACATAGATGGATATGCATATGTACATAGATATACATATAAACACTCAGATATATACATATACAGAGCAATATATGTCTACACATATACAGATAGAGATACATATGTGCATATACATATGGATATCTACATATATATTGACAGTAGTAGGTATATCAGAATAGATATGTATGCACATATAGTTATAGATATCTACATATATACCAACATAACTATGCATATCTGTACACATAGGATGTGCATACATATATAGCTATATATAGGGACTATATTACATCACCGAATGCTTAAAAAAGCGAATGGTGATTAATCGACCCTATGTAAGCAAAGGCTTACAATGTCAAACTGTCAGAACAGCGATTTTTTTTTTCCAAGGGAAAAAAAAACATCACTGTTCCAACAAAAAAAACAAAAAAACAAAAAGAAAACACTTTAAAACATTACATTAAGTGGCTGCACCCCCACACCCCCCTACTTAAATATACCAACTCTGAGACCACACTACAGTGCGAAAAATGGAAAAGTAACAAAGAGGCCAAGTGAATTCTTTCCCTGGGAAAGAATTCGCTTAAAAGCCACTTTGATATTTTGCCTTTTCAGTCTTTTATGTTCGACCAAGGCGCATTTGAAAGAATGCGTCTTCAGTCTTGTAATAGGAACCCTATATATATATATATATATATATATATATATATATATATATATATATATATATATATATATATATATATATATATATATATATATATATATATACATATATCTATATATACATATATGTATATACATACATACATATATATGTACATACAAAGAGATGTACACATGGCCATATATATGTTGCACTATACAGATGTGTATACAGACATATGCATGCGTATGGTTCCCCTTCACAATATCGAATGAAGGGAAGCTCAAAATGCATAAGCTCGAGACAAAAATCTCAAACTTCCATTCACTCGAAATTGTGAATGGAAAGTTTAGGGTTAGAGAAAAAAGGATTCACTTACCTTTCTGCAGGGGGCCACATCCCCCTGCACCCTTGCAGGTTAAATCCACATGCTACGTAACCACAGTGTAGTGGAGGACTGGAAAGTCTTCCTTTTTGCGCTTATGCATATAGCGCAGAACAGGAGATTTCCCTTTCCTTTGCTGTAGTGCGATCTCGGAGTAAGAATATTTAAGTAGGAGGGGGGTGTGGGTTGCAGGGGGTGAAGCCCCCCTGCAAAAACATTAGAAAGGTGTACATTTTTTTATGTCCCCTTCATATTTTCAAGTTTCTTTAAACTCGAGATTCTGACTTCGGGCTTATGAATTTCGAGTTTAGAGAAATCTGATCATATGAAGGGGAACCATGAGTATACATGTGCATCTACATGTAGACATATATAGACCTATTATATGTATATAACCATATTCCTGTCATGTGTAAACCTCACTGTTGTGTATACCCTCCCAGATGTATCTCACCGTATGTATCTGCTATGTGTATGTTATGATAAAACAACATATGTGATGCAACAGTCATATTAATAACAAGGACCACACAGTTTAGGAAGTAAAGGCAATTGTTCAATACTACTCAATATGTGCATTGACAGCTATATTGGTAAAACAACAGCTGTCTTTACAGTGGTCATGGAGTAGTGGTTAAGTGTGGTGACTTTAGTGTGTAATGTCCTGGGTTCACAACCTGCAAGGGCTGTTCGTTTTGTTGCTGGGCAGAACAAGGGCTGTCAGTTACAGAGTGGTTAAGGCAGTTTTGAGCAGCTTTAAGTGGGTTTATACGGGTGTGCGTGAAGCTAAGCAGTGGTAAGCTATGGGTAAATGTACGGGAACTTACACAGTGTAGGCTTTGCTTGCCAGTGTGCAAATCAGCTCAGCTGTTATATTGCAGCGATGTTGATACTTGCTAAGCATGGCTTAGCCCTGGTAACCAGGTCACACCACCAAGTCTGATAACATAGTAAGGCAATGAGATTTGTAATAAGTGTATGTAATGCCATGTACAAAACATGCGCCTATGTGCTGTCCTTACAGTAGCAAGGGGTGTGAGTGTCATGTGTGGGACACAGACATATATGAGGCCTGTACAGCACTGTTATCCATGTGAATGTGTTACATACAGGGATAGTAGCCCAGGGCACGTGCTGTCACACTTGCATGTAGTGTATCATGGCAGTACTACTGTTAACAGTGCTTACCCAGGCAAGAGCAGAGTGCTAAATGTAGTACTGACAACAGGCACACCTGCAGGCATAGTTGGACATGGAGGCCTCCCTGTTTTATCCCTGGTGTGTGAGCTGTGTCACAGTATGTACCCCTTACTGGGTAATGATCTGACATGTGGAATGTAATTGCAAGCTACCATCTGTACAGCACATGTTAGTGAGGGCTTCTGACATGTAGTCATGGCATACATATCATTGTCAAACTTCTATCTGTCAACACACTTATCATACTGCATAGCTACTTGCCAAGTTGATGACTGTCAGTCCCTGTACAGATGTGCAGATGGCAGGTATACAGATGGGATATGTACAGGCAACTTAAGCTTGATTGACACTGACATGTCTGCCCAGCTGTGTAAGAACTGGCACATATAGATTTCACCCTTTATGCACCACATGCCACAGGTACCGCCACTACACTACCACAGTCAACAGAACATGCTTGGGTAAAGGTCTCCATCACAGACAATAACCATGTGTTGCAATGCATGCTGCATACATGTCAACTTGATCACCTCAGTGGCCATGTGCAGGAGGCACCTGAAGGATTGGCTGATGTGTGGCTTTCTCATCCTGAGGGTCACCGCAGTAGTGTCTGTCGATAGTTTGCCTACTGCCACCTGGCAGGTGGTAGGATACCACTGTACACACAACCCCTGACACAACCCATCTCTCCTTGGACAAAAGCTAGGTATACAGCTATGACCACCTGCAGTGGTGCACCCCTGTACTGACACATGTGTATGTGTGCATGACTGAGTATAGCAGTGTCTGTGTGTTAGCACACCTGTACTTTGGAATTCCATGAGGGCAATGCAACACTCATTGCCATAGTCAGTTGTGGCTGCCGCTGTATGGGACATTACCTATACCCTCTTAAGCTCCTCCCCATAATGGCTACATGAGCCTTGCAGTACCAGCACAGCAGTGTTTTACAAATGGGTTGATAGGCCTGGGATACCCATTGTGTTCTGGCATGTGTGTGTAGTTGTGCATGTCCGTATATCTGTAGGGTACAGCATTCTGAGGCCACATACTCCTATTACAATACCCATTGCCACACAGTAGTACAGATAGTGTTATTGCTGCCCATAGGTGAGGCATGACAATGCAACACCCTACTATGTGTGTGGCATGTGCATTAGATGCATATCCCTGTAGTACCACTGTTGGGGTATACTATGTGTTGTATCGCAGTCACAGCCAATGTGTGATGGTGGGTATGGCAGACTGTCATCATGGGTTTCAGGGAGTACAATATCCACTGGAGGATGTGGGTGCTGTGTACACAGTCATTACACCAAGGTACACCCAGTATATGTCCCATGTACCACGTTATGGTTACCACTGTCACCATCAACCATACAGGTAACTGATCCACAATCCAGGCCAGTTATGCATGTGCTGTGTGCAGCCTACCTGTAACACATTGGGCACATGGTCAAGTTAGTTAGCACCGATAGGCCCTGGTATCTCAAATGTGTGTCTGCATGTTATGTGTCTGTTAATGTGTATATGAAGGTATGTCACACTACATATTGTCCATATACACCCATTACATCCCCCATTAGCATACTGTAAATGTCTGGGGATGTTCTGCATGTAACATGTAACCTGGGACACACCTCACCCTAAACGCTGTGAGGTGTGTGCAAAGTAAGCCACACACTTCAGTATCACTGCATAGCTAGGTAGGGGTCTAGTCCCAATGTTGCCAAGTAACAGTGTGCATGTACGTGGATGGGTCTACATCAGGTTGCAAGGTATACACGCCTCAGCAGGTCACCTGTCCATGTAACACAGGCAATAACCATTTTAGTAGCCTGTGACGTGTTCAACTGTACCCCAGATATGTCACAGCCATGGTGTCACCATAGTACCATACCCTGTTGTGGAATATGACTGCTGACCATCCTTGTGCTGACACATGTACACCTACAACACAAATGGATAGCATTATAGGGAACTCAATCAACCAGTGTTACTAACAGCTATAATGCATCTTTGCTGGATGGCTACACTTCACTCCTTACAGCATGTTACACTGCAGTAATGTGGTACACTGTAGTACAGTCACCATGTGCATCAAAACCATATTAGCCTGTCCCTGCATTGATGGTAAGGATGACAGGGATGTTATCATCATATGCATAGGTGAATATCATTATAGAGAGCACAACCAACCAGTGTTACTAACAGCTATAATGCATCAGTGCTGAACTGCTACACTACCTGCCATATATGCATTACACTTTACTCCTTACAACATGTTGCACTGCAGTACTGTGGTACATTGTAGCACAGTCACCGTGTGCATCTGAACCATATTAGCCTGTCCCTGCATTGATGGTATGGATGACAGGGATGTGGCACAGGTATCATCATATGCACAGGGTGTGATGTTGGTTTGCCAGAGGCTGAGGATGTACATTTGACACCATGTGTGTGGGTGGGGGGTGTACTGTGTTGAGCTGGGTGTGGTGCTGTGGTGTGTGTAGGTATGGGGTTCCCTAGGTGTGTTTGTATAGTGTGTGGGTATGCATGCACACAGTTCTGCCATGCAGATGCCCTACACAGGTGTTTATGGACAGCTGCAGACCATACCTGGCAGGGTGTGCAGTTTGCTGCCTCTGGCCACAGACACATGGTCTGTGCCTGCTAGGGGTTCCATGGGCACGTCCAGGTACAGGCCTTGATGTGCTACTCTCACATGCTGATGACAAATGTCCACTAGTACCAGGCCCTTCCTGGAATTGGCCAGGACCACATGCATGTGGCCTGCTGTGGTGTGGTGTGGACAGCACCCTTCTGCACTGCTGAGGCTGGTACTGCCACTACGGGAGCCTCTTGGTGTCCTAGCATGTCCATGTTGACTGCCAGCTGTTGGTGTTGCTGACCTATATCCACGCGGCCATCGCTGCACCCCCACCACATGTTAAAGCACGGACACACCACAGCCGATGAGGGCCATCATCTCACCATGCCATCTATCAGTGAGCTCGGTATATGCACGGATAGAACCAGACAGTTCAAGGATGTTTTCACTTACAGATGTGAGAGTAGCCCTCTGCAGCCTCAGGCCCTGTCTGGTGTAACGTTTCATATGTGCCTGTGCCACCATGACAGCTAAAACATGCACCTGCTGGTACCAGCTATGTCACCTCTGCCAGGAGCATGATGTCCAGTGGCCTTACAACAAGCACCTTGGGACCTCCACCTATGTGGTGCCCTGCCGGACATCTGTCTATGCCTGCTGCGACTGGACACAGTAGGCATGGTTACCACACTTTCCTATGCACTGCCACCAAATGCCAGCTGTCCCTCTGCTATGGCAACTGGTGATAGGGTATGTATAGGTACTGAAACTGTGTATGGGGTTGGGGTGGCTAAAATGGGGATGTCAAATGTTGGCGCAGTGTCGGCCCCTAACAACCCCACCTGTGCCTCAACAGTACTATCATCATCTTCGGTGTCTGTATGGACACCAACATCAGATTGCATGCAGGAGGGAACCTGACCCACCTCACCATCTGTGGAGGAAAACAATAAATGCACTTTAAAACCTGTACAGCATTGCCTAACAGTACACACACAAACACACACACGCACACAAGCACATGTGCACACACACACACACACACACACACACACACACACACACACACACACACACACACACACACCTCCGTAATACCTACCTGTCCATGGCTTTACAGACAGTATAAACTAAGAACCAGATAATCAAACAATAGTGCTACTCCAGTCCAATGTTCCAAATGAAACCACCAAAGGTGTCACGATAAAAAACAGTTTTATTATTCTACAGGAATGAGTGCTTTCATCTGTCTATATCCAAAGACTTCTCCAGATTCAAATGCAAACTGCAAACACACACCTTATATCCATGTAATTAATCACCTGACCCACTTAATAAATGCTTCCCCTCATATTCATTAAAGGTATACACATCATAATGTATAAGAACAAATAATAACTTGCATATATACGTATAAACAACATTTACATTTTAAGAATAATAGCGGAAAAGCCATAAAAAGTTATACATTGTAATACTTCAATTTAAGAATGCAAGTAATGCTTGCATAGTCATTTAATCCAGGTGGATTAAAGGCTGCCAGCCTAATTTGCCATTTTAATTTATGTGCCTCAAGTATATCCTACCATGGTCCCCCCCTAGGATTCTTTTCCACAATTTCTAAGCCAGCAAACACAAACTTGTGACCAGCATGTTGACTCACATGTTTTGCCAGAGCATTACTATCTTTTAAATGCTTAATGTTCAGCTGGTGCCCGTACATACACTCCCTAAATCACCTTTGGGTTTTACCCACATAGAATCCCAAGCAACAAGTGCATAGGGCCACATATACTAAGCCCTTCATATTGCAATTGCAATAAAGCTTAGGTTTCAAAGCTTTTTCATTAATATTGAAAGTGTCACCCTCTCTAATATATATATACATTGTGTGTGGAAAGCTGATAGATTTGCTGTGAGCAGAGTTGGAATATATTCCAAACTGATAAGTACACTTTTTGCAACTTAATTTGCACTGTGCTGTATTTATACATTTGCTTATTATTTATAGTGGTGCTGTATTGTTTCTGTCCCTTGTTGTCTCCACTGTGTTTCTCACCCACCCTCCCTGTTCTTGTTTTGGTGGTAATCTTGGTGGCTTTGAAACTGCCCACCCCTCTTGTAAATTTATATTTGGATACTCCTTCTGGGCTCATCTCATTTGCTCACATAACTGAGTGCAGTGAGATCATATTCTAATTTCAAGCACTCCTACTGTGTACAAAGAGAGCATTTGGGAAGGACAACCCCTGTAGCCTCTTAATCATGCTCTGTTCCCTCCCTCAAAAAAAAAAACTATATATATATATATATATATATATATATATATATATATATATATATATATATACTTTATTCAGCTGTTCTTACTGTAACTGTCTTAGTTGCTGTTCTGCGTGCTATCTGTTCAGTCGCTCTTACTTTGCACTTATTACTGCTTGTTAGTAGCCTTCTAATTTAATGCCTTCTGCACTTGTTTTTTAGTTATTTGTTAATTTAATCGCATTTAATTAAACTGTATTTGCTGTAATATTGCTACATATTTGTGCTAGCCTGCACAGCATTTGAATTGTATATACTGCTGTTTTAGCTGCTTTTCTGTAAAAAAAAAAAAAAAAATTCTAAGCTTGTTTCCTGCCTTTCTTGTAACTAGTCTACTCCAGCAGGACAGTTTGTAAGCTCCTGAGCCCCCCTCAAGCCTTTCTGTGTTGGAGGGAAGCCTTCTAGCTTATCAGTTGGAGTGGTAAGCACTAGGTAGCATATCTACCACAGGAGGAGAGGTTTCTGGCCCAAAAATTATAGTTTTTTTGGCCGTTTGGGAAGCATTTCCATCTCTTTCAACCTTCTGATTTAAAAGCTTGTGTTTGCGCTTGTTTCCTGCCTTTCCTGTTACTAGTCTAGTGCAGGTACAAATTTGCTGTATCCGGGACTCTTTGTAAGCTTCTGAGCCCCCCAGCCTTTCTGTGTTGGAGGGAAGCCTTCCAGCTTATCACTGGGAGTGGTAAGCATTAGGTAGCCTATCTACCACAAGAGGAGTGGTCCCTGGCCCAGAAATTGTAGCTATTGACCATTTTGGGCAGTTTTCTTCCATCTCTTTCAACTTTCTGGTTTCAAAGCCACATTTGTGCTTGTTTCCCACCTTTCCTGTAACTAGCCTAATCCAGATACAGAGTTGCTGTATCCAGGATTGTTGGAAAGCTTCTGAGCCCCGCAAGCCATTCTGTGTTGGAGGGAAGCCTTCTAGTTTATCAGTGGGAGTGGAAAGCACTAGGTAGCCAATCTACCACAAGAGGAGTGGTTCTGGCCCAGAAATTGTAGTCTATTGGCCGTTTGGGCAGTTTCTCCATCTCTCTCTACTTTCTGGTTTTAAAGCCCGTGTTTGCGGTTGATCCCCACTTTTCCCGTAACTAGTCTAGTCCAAGTACCGATTTGCTGTATCCAGGACTGTTTGTAAGCTTCTGAGACCGGAAAAAGAGAAAAGCCCTGCAAGTAGGATCCAAGTACAAGGCAAAACAAACTATCAGTAACTGAAAAAATGCCAGCACAAAACTCAGTATATATCAGCAACAAAACTACAGCAACACTAAGGTAAAACTTTAGTGTTTTAATAAATATCGAACAACTCAATAATCCAGACTGGTTTTAGCCTAACATGGCTTTCCTCAGTGGAACAAGAAAAGTACAAACAGGAAATGATGCACAAATGCAGGTTTAAATAAGGTCCATAGACCAATGAGGTGCTTCCAAAGGATTTTAGGCATGCCCGTAATACTGCCTGAAAGAAAAACTGGAAGGAAAAATACAAACTAGAAAATAAAAAAAAACAAGTAAAAAATAGATGATCCAAATAGCAAATATGGTAATAAAACATAAGTATGATAATACATTCAATATTGGATATATTAATTAGTTATAAATGATCATTTAAACCAGGAGAAAATAGTGCCCCTAGCTTGATAATCCAGTATTTCTTTTTTTGGTTGAGAATGGAATGCCATTCCTGTTTGTTGGATCTGTCACCCAAAATTCTATCTACTATACAAAATTGAAATCTAGCAGTATGATGTTGTGTGTAGTGCCTGAACAGAGCATTGGTTTCTCTTTTGGTTTGAATGTCACTACGATGTTCCGACATGCATAATCTCAACGCCCGTGATGTCAGACCCACATAAAATGAACCACATGTGCAAGTCGCAACATATACCACCCAATCACTATTACAGTTGCCAAAAAATTTCATGTTAAAAATCCTGTCAGTGTTTTTACTGGAAAATTGTTTAGATGTGAATATAAATGGACATGATGAACAATGGCCGCATTGATAAGTGCCCCAAAGTTTGTCACCAGTCATCGTAAGTTGTTGATGTATAATGCCACCTGAACCCATCCTCTTATAATGTGAAAAAAATGAACTTAGTGTTCTCCCTCTATGGTAACCATATTGACAAGTGTTACCAACTAAGGAGGCAATATCCTCATTGGCAGTGAGGATGTTCCAATGTTTCATCATGATATTTCTAATCAAATTGATGTTACGCCCATAGGTAGTAATAAACCGTAATCCTCCATCCTGTACATCCCTATTTCTATCACAATATTTGAGAAGGGAAGTTCTGGTGGAATTGGTTGCAAAGTGATGTGCCAACTGAATGTCAGGCTCCTTGTATCCCCTGGTTCTGAATCTGTTGGTTAGATTTTGTTGTGATTCTTCAAAGTCATTTTCTGCAGAAGAAATCTTGCGTATCCTGAGAAACTGGGATTTGGGTATATTCCGGATGATGTGGCTAGCATGCATACTAGTTGCATGTAATAAAATATTGTATTGTGGGTATTTATGAAATGTTTTGCTTCATAAAGTACCATCTGGGTTCCTGATGACTGTTACATCCAAAAAATTGATTTGATTTTGGTGATAAGTTGAAGTAAATTCAATACCCCATTTGTTATGGTTGAGGGATGACACAAATTCAGCCAAATATTCTTCATAGGAACGCCAAACTAACCAACAATCATCAAGATAACATCGCCAAATATCCAGCTCCTCAAGATAGATGTTATGTGTTTGATCATAAATGAGTTGCTCCTCAATGTAGCCCATGAATAAGTCCGCATATATAGGAGCAAAAGAGGCTCCCATAGCGGTACCCTTCAACTGCCAATAGCATTCACCTTGAAAGTAGAAAACATTTTTATTCAAAACATGTTCCGCCATACAAATCAAAAGCATATTGAAACCAACTGGATATAATTTGGCTCTATCTAACCAAAACTTGAAGGCCTTAAGTCCAGCCCAATGTGGTATATTGGTGTATAAAGCCTTGACATCTAATGTACAAAGTAACCACTCAGGTTCTAATTGGTTATCATCTATAATAGATAAGAATTGGGTGGTGTCTTGTATCCTTGCTCAAATCAAATTTAGTAGTGGTTTCAAGTATGAAGTCAAAAACTCAGACAGTGGTTCAGTCAATGACCCCATACCAGACACAATGGGTCTACCAGGTGGTTTGTTCAGGCACTTGTGTATCTTGGGTAGTAAATAAAGAATCTGTTGTTGTGGGTCTCGTACCATTAATTGTGATTTAACTGTGTCTGATATAATGCCCTCCAAAACTGCTAACTCAAGAAAATTGTCAATTTCTCTTTTAAAGTTCAGGGTGGGGTCAATAGGCATTTTCATGTAGTGGGATGGGTTGGCTAATTGTTCATTTCCCTCCCCCAGATAATAATCTGTATCCATGATTACTATTGCCCCACCCTTGTCAGCCTGAATAATAACAATGTTTTTGTTGTCCCTGAGCTGTTGTAAAGCCTGTGGTTCAGGGGTAGAGAGATTATGTTTCAGAGGTGAAAAGTGATATAGTTTGAAATGTATGTCCTTGAGTACAGCTTGCTGAAAGATAACCACATTCCGATTCATAGGTGGAACAAAATTGAATTTATGGAATTTGAATTCTGTGGATCTTTGAGAGTCAGACCTGGATCCAAAAAACAATTTGAGGTTGATTCTGCGACAAAAATCGTTAACATCTTTGACAATATGAAAAACAAAAAAAACAAAGGGAAAAAAAACCTTTTTTTTTTAACACTTTTTTTTGATCTCTTGTCACAATTTTTTTGGAAATATTCAAAATATTGTCATCTATCGTGTCATGAATGTTTGGATGAGTGCTTCGATTGTATCTATCTTGGTGTTTCCTATGCTTTCTCCCACCCTTCCTCCTAGTGAGTTTAAAGAATGTGTTTGACTTTTAGTCTTTTTGGGAGTCGGAGACTCACCAGTACAAATACCCTCCATATCAGTTGTCGAAGAATCATCTCCTGAGGTGCTACTATATGTGTGAGACCCCTTGAGTATAGATCTAGATATTTTTTTGGGGTTGGAGTGAAGCCTTCTAGCTTATCAGTGGGATTGGTAAGTACTAGGTAGCCTGTCTACCACAAGAGGAGTGGTTCTTGGCACAGGAATTGTAGTTTATTGATCATTTGGGAAGCTGTCCATCTCTTTCAACTTTCTGGTTTAAAAGACCACATCTGCACTTGTTTCCCATCGTTCCTGTAACTAACCTACTGGAAAGCACTAGAAAGCCTTAAACTGATACAAGCCTTCTAGCTTTAAAGAGAGTCTTTGGAGTGATTACGTATCAGTTTTCTGTATTTTCTTGCTGTACTTAAGTGTTTTCTACCTAAATGCTGATTTTCCAGCAGATATTGTGATTTAAAAGCTTGTTTTATCACATATTGTACTTATTTAAATGCCTGCACTTTTAAAAAGTTGTTTTTTGTTTAAATAATTTGTTTAACTGTTGTAGGCTAAACACTAAAGTACGATAGCCTTTTCTGATCGCTTGTAGTCTATTAAAGCTGTTCTAAGTGCACTTTTTATTGTTTTTGCCTTATCTTTAAAAAAAAACTAAAAAAAAAAAAAACTTTCCTTGTTAACCACCCTTCTAAGCTAGTATAGTTCAGTTTTCAGGCTAGTGCTAAATTCAGGGCTGTGTTACAATTTTCTGAGTTGCCCATACCTTACTTGGATAGAGGGAAGTTTCTCTGTTCACCTGTGAGAGAGTGGAACATTGAGCAGCCATCTGTCCCTGGAGGAGTGGTTCCAGCCCAGAAGTTAGTAGTTTAAAAAATGCGTTTGCACAGTTTTGCTCACCTGGCAGCACCGGTTAGCTATGGTTAAATTATTCCCGGATCCACTAAGTCTCCTCTTCGGTTTTTCCCTTGAAACTAGTCTAACTCTCAACCTAAGCACTCAAAAAGCATTCTACAGTCCAGCACTTTCTCAGACCTAATAGCAAGCACTAATATACCCCAAAACTTGATTGCCCAACAGTGCAAGGCTCATTATCCACCCCTCGCCAACCAACCGACTAAGCAGTTCGCCCTACTATTCAGGCATGACCAAAGGGCAACTTCAGGTGTACTCTCCAGTTCAGCTGGTGAACCTGGGTGTCCTGAGGCAATGTTACAAATGCCTCATGTGCACAGACAACCCTCTCCTCCTACCTCAAAACAATAACATATGTGAGAGATGCAATTATACAGCCAAACTGGATGCTAAGGTCTCTCCATCCAAGACTGGAACAGACAGTCATGAGGAGAAGGTTAACACTTGCACCACACCTCCAGCCTAACACAGATCTACTAAACCAGCACTGGCAAAAAATATACATAAATACACTAAATCATACTTGGAAGCTCTAAATAAAAACCTGCAAAAGCATTCGAGAGCTCCAAAGCAGACACCCAAAAAACCTGCACCTTCCGTCACAAACCAGACAACATATAAAACACAAAATCAATGTGCTGCACAATCACGGCCCTTAAGGTGAAATAACATACCTAACACACTAGTAATAGGTGACTCTATAGTCAGGCACACTGACGTCCCACTCACTAGGTTGGACAAGGAGAAGGTTACTGTAAGCTGCCTATCGGGAGTCAGAATCCACCACATAACACAAGCACTCAGGTCACTCCAGAACAAGTACAAATATGACTCTGTCATTGTTCATGTTGGTGTGAATGACCTGAGGTGTACCTCCCTGGACTACATGAAAAGAGACATGGAAGAGCTCTCTGATCATGTAGCCTAGGTGGGTATGACTCTGACCCTGAGTAGCATCCTGCCCTCACCAAGAATGCTACCTCAGTATAAAGAAAAAAAAAGATCAATTTCAACAAATGGCTAAGCTTCTGGTATCATTCAAAGGGGATCCAGTGTTTGTCAGCCTGGGACGGCATGCTCGACAAGCCGCGTTGCTTCATGAGAGATGGCTTGCACCTGTCACCCCTAGGCTTTCGAATACTGGCCGAGGCTCTTGCTGCCCCCATAGTGCCTTTTTTATGCAAGGCTCAAAAGTCAAACCCACCTCCATAAACAGTACAAATAAAAAATGAGGGTTATGCTACTCAACGTCAGGAGTTTAAATCTCAAAATGCATGTGCTCGAAGCACTCCTTTGTATGGAGAATGTCGACATCTATGCAGTAACTGAAACCTGGTTCAAGGTTCCGGAAAGCACTCCAGCACTACCAGGCTACAACTCATACCACACATTTTGGCCAGAGAACACGGACCAAAACACAAAAGGAGGGGGTGTATCCATATTCATCAAGGATACCTACACCTCCAGGTTAGTGGCGCAGCATGATACCTCTGAGATCATCTATGTGCAACTAACACTGGGCAAATCTGCAATGGAAATCGTGGCCTGCTACAGATCACCCTCCATGACCCAGGACCACCACTCTGCCTTTCTGGAGACAGTGGAAAACATGAAGGTCCTACCGAATACCTTAATATTGAATGAGTTCAATTGCCCTACCATTAACTGGGAAAACTACTTGAGTACAAACTCCTAGGCTCAGCGCTTCCTGGAATTTATCAACTCAAATGCCCTGGCTCAGCTGGTAAACTCTCCTACCAGAGGTGAAAACATATTGGACCTGGTCATCACTAACATGGGCAACAGGTGTTTCACACCGGAGGTCACCCTGTCACTGGTTAGATCAGACCATAAACTAATCACTCTGGATGTCCACACCCCACCACCACCCCCAACCAAGGAAACCACAGTAAAAAACTTTTCTAAAGCAAACGTCACCTTACTTAAGATGGAAGTGGTAAGTTTCATAGCCCCCATGTGAAAGGCTAACGATGTCAAAGATGCAGAATCCTTTACAAATGCACTCTATGAGCACCTACAAGGATGCATGGATCATGCCATCCCTAGCAAACCAAGACTCACTCCCCTAAGAGAAAGAAACCAGTCTGGTGGACCCCTGCCATAAACAGGTTATACAATAAAAGGAGGAAACTAGTTCAGAAAAAAAGCAAATCTCAAGAAGGAGAGACATCCCTGATCAGTATCAGTAAGAAACTAAGGTCCCTCATAAAATCATCCAAGGCTAACATTGAAAGAAAATTAGCCAAGGATTTGAAAGATAGCCACAAAGTCTTCTTTAGCTATGTCAAGAATCTAAGTGGCAGCTCACAGATATACTCTGAGCTAGTGCAAAATAGCACAAAATATACTGAACCTAATGATATTGCCAACATCCTGCCAGATAGATTCAGTGCAAACGTCATCACCCTCTCACCTCCAAAAAGGCCCACAACAATACCAGAAAAGTGTAATGTCCCAGAAATCACAGACTCAAAGGTGAAAACAGCCCTTTCAAAAGCCAGAAACACAGCATCAATGGGACCAGATGGTGTCCCAGGATTCATCTTGCATGAACTACAGAACAAACTAACCCCCTACCTAAACACGCTGTTCAATTTCATCCTCTCCACAGGCTACATACCCATAGAATGGTGCACAGCAATGGTTATTCTGCTCCACAAAGGAGGGGCCACAACTGACCCTGGTAACTATCACCCCATAAGCCTGACTAACCTGGTCTGCAAGGTTATGGAGTGCATCATCATGGAACTCATTAACAAAGACATTGGGAACCTCCAAACACTTGACCTGACCCAGTTCAGCTTTGTTAAGGGCAGATCATGCCTACTAAACCTGGTTGACTTCTTTGAGACAGTCACCAAGGCCATAGACAAGGGAAAGGTGGTTCACACAGCCTACCTTGACCTCGCCAAGGCGTTCAACACCATTCCTCACTCAGGTATTATAGAAAAACTTACCAGCCTGAACATAAACCCCTACGTCACAAAATGGGTTGCCAACTGGCTTACAGACAGAACTCACCCGATAAGAATAGCAGGCTCCAGGTCCGACTCTAAACCAGTCACAAGTGGTGTCCCACAAGGCTCGGTCCTGGGACCCCTAATGTTCGGCATATACTTCTCAGACATACAGGCAAATGCAGGAGGACTATGGCTAACCAGGTTTGCTGATGACTGCAAACTGGGAGCCATAATTGACTCTTTGGCTGACATGGACATCCTCCAAAAAGGCCTTACTGAGACAGACACCTGGTGTCAAAGTCACGGCCTCAAGCTAAATGCCAAAAAATGCATAGTCATCCTATTTTGGAAAAACAAAACACCAACGAATTACCACATAGGTGGCAGCCCCCTTAATACAGAAGAGGTAATAAAAGATCTGGGGACACAGGTAGATATTAATCTCTCCTTTGACAATCATATTGCCAAAGTAGTTAGGAAATCCTTCTATGTGGCTCATCTAATTACTAAAGGGTTTGCATCTAGAAATAAAGAGGTTATAGTGCCCCTCTACTCATCACTCATCAGACCCATCATAGAGTACAATGCCCCATTTGGGATGTACCTCACAAGACACTTCCAACAGCTGGAAAGACCACAAAAGTACCTCACCAAGATGATTACTGGCCTCAAACATATGTCATATGCAGACCAACTTAAAAAACTCCGGCTGTACTCAGTGGCATATCGCTTACTCAGAGGTGATCTCTGCCTGACTTACAAAGCCATGTCCAACTCAGAATTGATGGACATGCTCTACCTAAAGAAATCCAAGTCACTGCGAGCTATGCGCTCTAGTGAGCTAAACCTCATCACAACAATAAATAGAACATGTTGAAGGTATAGATTCCTGTCATAGAGACTCCCCATGCTTTGGAACAAAATTCCTGTCTACATTAGGCAGAGCCCCTCACTAACACTCTTCAAGAGAAACCTTGACGAGTGGATGGGTAACAGAAAATACACTCCTGGGATCACTTCATTGGCTCTGCTTGACAGAGGCTCAGTTAATTAATCAATGGGGCGGCGAAAGCCGACACACTCTGGCTAGGCTTATAAATGCCCTCGGGTAGATAGCCTAGTACCTACCTATGAACCTATGAACCTATGAGCCACATTTAAATGTGCCATGTCTTTGAGTGTAGTTGGTAGGATTCCATTTGAGGCAAACTTTAATAGTTCTACCCATCCTACAAACCACCTTGGCAGCTGCACCTAACTGTTCCAATATTCCTTTGAAACAGGAGAAGATGCCCCAACTCTTCCTTAAGATATCAATTATATCATAATATTTGGTACTGTAGGTAGTAACAAAGACACAGGAGAACCCATTGTTGCTGCATAAATTCTCGCTAGTATGTGGTTCATCCCCCCCAGCCTCAATGTCTCTCAAAATAGGTTTAATGACACTTGTGGCCCTCTTCTCTTTTATTTCCAAAATTATACTCTGAATCAATGGTGTGGGGTACCCTGGCCTAGTAAACATACCCATTAACTTCACATTCAAAATTAAAGTAATCTTCTTCAGAAATAATGCGGGCCAAACGTATATATTGGCCTTTAATGATACCTCTCTTGTTATGTAATGGGTGACAACTATTAAAATGTAACAAGCTGTTCGAATGGGTGAGTTTCCTATAAATGCTGCTCACAAATCTCTTATTGACCTGGTCCTTACCAGTTTCAGCATCTAAATAATTAATTTTCTCAGCATTAACAGTATAGGTAAATCTAAGAAAGGTTTTACTACTATTACAATAGTCAATAAACTTTTCAATTTCATCATAGGGTCCCTGCCATGCCAAAAACACATCATCCAAAAATCTACAATACATGGCCCAGTGTTGTACAAATTCAGACCCCAGGAGAAGTCTCCTCTCCCATTCAATCATAACAATATTGGAGAAACTGGGATCACAAGCTGCCACCATTGCCATCCCACAAGTCTGATGGTAATATTGTCCTTCAAAATAGACATAGTTACATTTCAAAATGGCTTCCATTAGGGTACATAAAACATAAACTTCAGTGTTAGAGAATTCTCCAAAACTGTAAAGAAAATCCTGAAACCATTCTAGGCCAAGCTCATGTGGTATGACATTAAATAAGTTGACCATGTCAATGGTAAGAAATACTATATCTTCCTTAAAGGTTAAATCTTTCACCTTTTGCAGGACGTCCCAGAATCTTTACACAAATACCTCTGTGCCTCTAAACATTTCTAAGTTTCAGATCTATATACTTAGCCAATGGATGCACCTTAACTTTAGAGGCATTCACTATGGGTCTGAAGGGGGGGGGGGTTCAATCAAATCTTTATGGATTTAAATTGTCCCTTGGTCAAACATATCCTTCAATAAATATTTAATTTGTGCATATGAAATATTAACCATGTTCAAAGAGGCACTTCGTAAATACTGTCATCAAATAACATATTGTTCATACGATTACAGTATTCAACCTTAGACATGATAACAACCCCACCCACCCTTGTCAGGCTTCATGACCCTTAATGTCTTGTCACTACATAATTTCCTCAATAACTCATACTTAACACTATTTAAATTGCATTCAATAGGTCTTTTTGAGTTATTCAACAGTTTTCTGAATTCAAATTCACACATTTTTTCGAAAATAATGAGAGGCATTTGCAGTGGGGGGGTTAAATGTACTACTACAAGTCAATTCACATGTTAAATCATTCTTGGACCCTCCTTTACAGTATAAACACAAATTCAGCATTCTGATGTAAAGTTTTAAATCAATAATAACATTGTCAATTTTAGTTTTAGCTGAGGGCACAAAATTAAAGCCCTTACTTAAAAAATTGCAATGTTCAATTCCTAACACAGAATCTGTGTAACTATATAATTTAAAGTCACCTTTACAGACAGTCCCACATATATGTCCATGTGGAACCCCATCCTGAATCACACTTGTTAACATACACACATTGATACCACTAATTAACATATCAGTCCTCTAAATGCCTACACAAGCGGTCACCACACAAGACCTGTTACTACATTACCTGCCTGACCTGTGTGTATTGGTTTTAGATATCCTCACTGCCATCATTCGGCATTCACCCTTTGTATGTCCAGACATCATGAGCACGGCCCCTATATATGTGGTCTACTATGTTCTATCAATAATATCATGCACTGGTGTGTCATGTGTATGTAATGCTCAGGACATGCCAGATATGCTGCTCATTCAGCCTATCATGAGACAACTGTAATATTTGGATACACTCCCTGGGGTTGACTAGCACTTCCCCAATGCATCTGTAGTGCTGCATATGTGGGTTGTAGGTGACCTCTCTGCGGAATGCAGTATTAAGGGTGTACCTGGTGTCTACCTTCCATCTTGATGCCTGTTCCATGCGGCAGACCATATTATACTATCAGTACTATCAGCTGTCCTGTGATTACACACATAACAAGTATTCCTGGTGTGTAATGTGGCAGCTCATGTACATGTACTGCATGATCCCAGAAGGAGGTACTGCTGTATAAATACCCCACAGTCACACATGTGCACACATGGCCAGCCACACAAACACACACATGCACACAAGCATCCTACATGCATCAACCTCCCTCCACTTCACCAGAGTGACCCTACAGATAAACTACCTACCCACCAGGATGCACACACACACACACACACACACACACACACACACACACACACACACACACACACACACACACACACACAAACACACACACACGTGACGTTGCACAATGATAGTACACACAATCCTCCTATCCTATTACCCCACTGTCAACATGCATAACATATGGTACCCGACAGCATGCAGTGCAGCTATAGTCAATCCATGCTAGCAACAGTATGCATGTGTGTGATGCATGTGCTGTGTCACATGGTGAAGCCCCTTCCCCTGGATACCACTGCGCCCATGAACACGGTATTTCTGTGTACCTTTTCTGCACCCTGCCATGTACTGTGCACCACACCTCACAGGTGTACAGCCCATTGCTGAATGTGTACTACAGTGTCGGTTATGTCAGCTTTAATGCTCACAGTCCCTATGTTTTCCAGCAACACATACCTGGTATAATATGTGGATAGATGTCATTTGTGAATGCCTGATGTCTGATGCACAGCTCTCAACATCAGTGGACCATGTATGACCAATGCAATACTCTTACACTGACAACCATCAGAGCATACTGTGGCTATGGTGGGTGTAGACACCCTTACTGATATGACGCACCCATTCTTGATCTGCCATGGGACCACATCACTGCATATCTTAGCAGTACATGAGCCCAATATGTGACATATGTCCTGTACTTTCACATGCAGTGTCTACAAAATGTGTTAGGTGTGCAGATGCTGACTGTTATGCATACACACCGTGTGGGCATATGTGTGCACACCCTTATCATAGTGGTTTGTTGCACCTCTTGTTGTGTGTACTACAGCATTCACTACTCCTGGCAGGGGTATACCAGCGTGGGCCATCTGCATTTGCCAGTGTTTGTTCAGTCTGCCTTACACATGTCCCCCTATTCTGCATGACTGCAAAGTCTACTCATGTGCACATCACTTGGTGTTCACACACTGCTGTCACTATTGCTGTGGGGGTAGGGTTACACCTGACACAGGTCCGGAACCTGACTATGTGCAGATACAGCCATTCTCAGCATCATTAGGATCCCTAATAAAAAGCAGGATCCCTGCTGCAGTGCACTGGTGTGTCATGCTGACACCCCTCTCCCCTTCTTCAAGCTTTTTGTGGATGCAGTACACATTCAAAGGGCCAACATGTTCCTCCTGCTCAGCCTCCAGACTAGGCACCTTCAGGATGTGGACTGCTGTTGTGAGTAGCAGTGGGTGGGAGGCGTGTTCCATTGTGTCCATACTGGGGCCCAAGGGGCATCCACATCACAGACCACACACACCATCCACAGTGTTTACCCAACACATGTGTCATGTAACACCACTGTAGGTTGTCCTCTATACCTACCAATCCTGACCACCTCCACAACTATACCTGCCATACTTCCCCATATTCCCATTCCATAATACACAGACAAGGGCAATGTGGTCCCAACAAGGGGTTCACATGTGACCTACCCATGTAGATATCTGTGTGTATTGCTATGTGTGCTGTTTCCTCACACATGGCATGCAGCACTGTGGTACTAATAAAGGGGACATGTATTTACAAACATATATGATATGTTTGTGTGTGTGTTTATGTATGTCTATATACATACATATATATATATATATATATATATATATATATATATACATGTGCATATAGGTATATATCTATATATGTGTAGATATATGTGATGTATATATGTGCTCATATCTATGTCTACACATGGGTATCTGAACCACTGAAGGAGGGATAAGGGGAGATGTAATACAACAGTTGATAATCCCCACAGCCTACTGACAGGCCATAGCCCATGATATTCACTTTGGACGACATATGTACATAAAGCATGCTTAAAGATAGCTTATGTGTAATTTTTATTGACCTGTTATTGCAAAGGATGTAAGAGGGTACTGCTGGGCTTATGAACAGTGACAAAAGTTGGCAAGTCTGGAGGGAAAGCCAAAGCTAATTTTATGTCTTTGCATATTATTGATAAACCATTTCAGAGTATAGTTATGTATATTGTGTGGTCTGCGAGTATCCCAAATGCCACAGATAAGACATATATTCTGGTAGTGGTAGATTATATCACAAGGTACCCAGAAGCAGTGGCCCTGTCTTCCACCGAAGCAGCTAATCTGAGAAATGCTTTCAGAATGATAAGTTTCCCCGTTTCCCCAAGTGAAATATTGATGGACAGAGGTGCTAGCTTCATGACAGAGCTGCTTGGTATTTGTGGAAGTTTTGTTGTACAAAGTATCTAAAGACAATCCTCTACTATCAGTAGACAAATGGTCTGGTGGAGGTGTGTAATTCTACACTAAATCAAGAGACAGCATTTGCAGACCAGTTCAAAAGACAGTCAGAGAAATGCCTTCCAGGCTTTCTACTAGTATACAAGGAAGTGTTCCAGGAATTCACATTTTTTTTTAGTAACTGACATGCTGTATGGTCGCAGGCTAATGGCTTCTGGATTCATTTTGTTATGACTGGGATGGTAATTGTAATTCCCAGGTCTTTGTTGTGGAGTATGTCCTAAATCTAGACTCAATGGACTCATTGAGATGATCAAGGAGCTCCTGGCAGAGATACTACAGCAGTATAACTAGTGATATTACATAACAGCCATAGCCAGACAGTATTCTGTGTGGCAGCAGTAATGATGCTTATTTCTGTTTGATGCAATAAGCTGCAGACAGCCCAGGAAGGCCATTTCACCTTTGTGAAAAAGGTGAGTGATGTCAGAAACATGCTAGAGTTGCCACTCTGTAGGCAGAATCACAAACTCTTCCATCTTAATATGACCAAGCTTTATCATTAAAGAAAGGTCTTTTTGCTTTATATCTCTACTGAATTATAAGAGGAACCAGAGGGAGATCTGGAAAACAGATTTCCTGGGGAGGTTCAGTCACATAATCTGTAGTATATTAACAAAGTAGGAAGGAAATGTCTATGTGGCAAAAAATGCACAGAGTTTATTTATAACAAAGCAGCTAGTACTTTATGTGCACATCTATCTCTTCATGATGGTAGGTGACAAGCATCTGTACACATACTTATTGAAAATCCGTCAGGTGAACACCAGCTTTTATGCTTAATATGATTCAATGACATTGATATACAAATATTCACAATCTACCTGTGTCTTGTCACAGATTCATTGATTCCACCTCATACCCATCTTCTGTCTCAAGAGTCTCTCAACAGCTACTATCAACTTACATTTACCAACTGGTATGTCAATCTAAGACACTGCAGCTGCATGTCTGAGGTTTGTGTGAGTCATTTGTGAGTGACAAGGTTAAACTGCCTTAGAGCAGATCGGACAGTGAGGAATGTCCCTTACTGCCATAGACTTGCCATAAAATACCCAGTAGATGTGTCTTGAGCACTATTCAAACACTGGTTGGGTGGTGAATACCCTACCTTAATATTAATGCCATTTATTCTCGGCTGGAGTGCCTTCTTTGTGGAGTCTGCATGTCCTCCCCGTGGTCGAGTGGCCTCCGAAAAACATGCTGAAGGCTGGGCATCGGGCTGGCAACTCGGCACCATAAAAATCGACTACCAGTCATTAGCGGATGGGAGTTCCGCTGTGGCGACCCCTAACTGGGAAAAGCCTAAAAGACAAACAAAAACAACCATTTAGTTACCTTTCACTCCTTACCATTAAGTGTGATCTTTCCTGTATACCTCCCACATCAATACAATCTATTTCCACATCTGTACACTCTATTTTTCCGAGGGATCCCTTTACCTTAATACTCACCTATTGTTTCAAGTATCCATTCAACAGAGATGAGTGAGCTCCTTTACATTATCACTCACCTGCAAATTTTAATTTTCTATTCTTCTGAGGGAAGGGTGCCACATTCCTCGTTACTCACCAGCTGTAACCAGTTTTTCTTACCACTCAGGGGAGAATATCACTTTATTTAACTTATTACCTGTGGTAACAAAACCCACAACTATTCCTTAAGGCTTTGATGAAGGCATCAACCAGATACTGTCTCCTTTCTAGTGAACGTGGTTCTTCATCCAACTGGCTTCATTACCCTTGGACACGAATGGAAGACTGTTCCACTCTTTTTGGTGAATTATCATGTGTAGGACTGGAGCTAGATATTTACACCTTTATTATACTTTATTTTAATTATTCTTTGTTGACCAGGATGTATGTCTCACTAGACTATATTGACTTGTAAACATTTCCTCAGGGCACCAGGGAATTTCTTCTGCTATTTTCACGCACAAGCTGCTACTAGAGGGCTGTCACTAGTGCTTGGAGAATTCCAAGATTGAGGAAGGATAAACTTTGCCACTGGAAACATTTTGGGGAGAGAATTAATGCAAGATGAAATTCGAGTTACAGAGTTGGGCAGCTGAGGTCTGATACAGAGGTATTGGAGAGCTTAATAAAGGAAGTAAAACCAAATGAAGGAGAGGAGGTGAGCTCAAGGGCCTTGAAGGACTGAGTGTTACAGGGGCAGTCATATAAGAATCCAGTAATGTAGTAGAGAAGCAGATTAGAGAGGCTGAAAGTATGTAGGTATGGCTGGCTGATGGAGTAATCAGTTTTAAGAATATGCCTCTACAACAGAGTACTGTGGGTGATAGAAAAGAAGTAGAGAAAAAGTGTTGTAATTTAGGGAACAAAAAGCACTGCACAAGATAATGCATCTGCCTGGAACAGAGGTGCAGCAGCTTCAAAAAAAATAGACCAGTGGTAAGAATAAAAAGCAAAGCCAGCTCTACTATTGACAAGTATGACATCATAGACAATATTATATTGCCATTAAAATTTACTGAAAAACACAAAAACGCTTTGATCATAGTACTTGAACAATAAGGGCAAATCTCAACAGAATCAGGAAAAATCCAGAAATAATCAGGGTCACTTTTACAATATTAGTACTATTAATGTGAGACATTGACAGAATAACAGAATGTGAATTCATATATTTTTTTAAAGTTAAACATCTATAACTTTAATTATCATAATTATTTATCAAGTGTAATTCACCAGATTTTCTCCATCCACTAGGGCTTTGTGCTGAGCCCACTCCTCTTTAGCATCTATTTTTAAGAAGTCAAGGCCAATGTCAAGGGATTATGGCTTACTAGGTTTGCAGATGACTGCAGGCTAAAAGCAATCATTGAACCCCCTCAAGATACTAACATGTTACATGAAGGTCTAACACAGACAAATGACTGGTGCCAAAGCCACAGCTTAAAACCAAATGCAAAGAAATGCATAATAGTACCTTTTGGGAAGATGGCCACCCAGGAAAAAAGCTCTTTGATAAAACACCCCTGAAAGTAGACATGGTAGTCAGGGATTTAGGGACTCATGTAGAAAGTAACCTGGCTTTTGACCAAAGTGTGTCTAAAGTTGCAAAAACATCATTCTATGCCACTCAACTTATAAGTAAAATCATGACATCTAGTTGCAAAGCTGTCATCATGATACTGGATTCAGCCATCATTAAACCTCTCAATGAGTATAGTACCCCTTCCTGTACGTACCTGACAAGCAAGGCACATGCAACAAGTGTAACATCTACAGTAGTTCCTTGCAAAAAAAAAAACAAAAACAGGGAGTAAACCCAATGCCCTATGCAAATTGCTTCAAAGCCCTATTGCTGTTTCCTAC
Source organism: Protopterus annectens (assembly GCF_019279795.1). Classification (NCBI taxonomy): domain Eukaryota; kingdom Metazoa; phylum Chordata; order Ceratodontiformes; family Protopteridae; genus Protopterus; species Protopterus annectens. The sequence continues at coordinate 893,384,221 of NC_056725.1, forward strand.
ACACTGCTGAGATGTTATTTATATCTGGCATACCACACATCCTTGGAGTCTTCTCTGATGGACCTTTTGCATTTCTGCAAAATGAATAGCACCAGAACTACTTAGATCTATGACTTAACAGGGCATGTTGGAGGGACAGGTACATATCTCAGAGAATCCCTATTCTCTGAACTAGGCTTCCCATTCATGTAAAGCAGAACATTTCCTAGCCCTAATCAAGTGCAACCTGGACCATTGTATGGGAAATTGGAAATTCTCCCCTGATGTTACACCCATGTCCCTTATAGACAGATTTAGCCAGTAAATCATGCCATTACTAAGATACACCCCTTAAAATAACCTGCAAGTCACAATAACTCATGGAATACATGTGAGATGCATGGCTAGGCTCATTAGCCTGGTATAGACCTATGGACCTGCGAACCTTCATTCATCAGCTTTAGCCTACAGCTCATTACAGCAGCTAAAACAAATTGAACAAATTCCTTAAAGCAAACTCTGAACTGCTGTTTGTCTCTTTTTCCTTTTTTTCCCCTTCTAAAACTTCTCGTCAGCACTTGATTCTGTTACAGCTCCACCTCTTCTAATAAACTCAGACCTGTATATAACCCCATTGGCTGCATGGAAATGTAGTAATCCCAGGTAAAGCTTATGCAGGTTTGGGTATTAGCTGATTAATCAATTTCCTGATGGAGGTATGGCAGGCTTGAGGGATAGTTTGAGGGACAGCATGCCAATGATAGTGTTTCTGGAAGACACTATGACTGCAGCAGTTCAGCAGTGCACACACATACGACTGCTGTGACACAAAATAAATAAATATTTTATTTGTTCCCTTTCATTAATTTCATTCATTTATTTTACTTACTGACTAGCGTGGGGTTAAGGTCGGCAGTATATTCCCCTACAAGAAGCATGTCCTGTATGTACTTTTGCATTGTGACAGCTTGCTGTTATGCAATGCACTAACTTTAGATACCATTTTACCTTTCTGTAATATTTTCTTTATGTGACTTGGTTACTTTTCATAATGTGTTCCTTTCAGACTTTAATAGTGGACATGTACAGAGAAGGATCATTCCAACATTTAGGTGCTCTGCATTTAAATATAGGATTGCAGTGGTTGAAGTAAGAGATGCATGTTTCAGGGGGTACAACACGAGTAATAATATCCTCCTTGATGGGCATTATTGAAAAAGTAACAGACCTCCAGGGGGTGTTATGAGACCTGGTGTCACAGGTACTCATATTTAACTTAAAAAAATGTTTAATCTGTAGCAAACTGCTTGCAACAAATGCAGCAAACAGTTGCTACAGTTTATATCCTGCCTGCACGGAGCACTATAGCACTCAGATTTTGGCTAAAAAAGTTACTTTTAAACTGTAGCAAGCAGATACTGCAGTTCAGACCACTCATGCAGCACTACACCACTCAGGTTTGACTGCGAATACAATACCGACTGCAGCCACAAACACACAGCCACACATGCACACACATATACACATTTTTAACTGACACAAATCAGGGGGAAAGCGAAACAGTAGTTTCTTGCAACTGCTGTTTTTTTCTTTTTCTTTATTCTTAAACTAATGATCCCTAAACAGTCATGTTTACCAAGTAAATCCAACATGGCAGCCATTTACATTTTTATTTGTGCTTCACAGAGGACTAATATACTGCTTTGAAGCCAGAAATTATACTGGCTCTCTTGGTACATTAATATCCTGAAGGGGGTGTCATTTTTTGTGATCCACACATTTTCTAAACTTCAATAAACCCCCCTTAAGCTTGCTATGCTTAACACATTTTATCTAGTACATACACCACATTTGTAACCTACTCTCAATATTTTATCCAATTACCCACAACAAAGCAATTGAAATTTCATATATGAATCCCTACTTATTAAGTCACTCCTGAATGCATCACTACATCCTTCTGATTAACACCAATAACTTACTTTCCCTCACTTCCATTACTCTAACACGTTCACACCCATCATGCCCCCTTAAGTCTTGTCCTCCTATACCTTATATCTGTAGATCTAAATGGGCCCACTGGAACCTCTGCCTCCACATGAGTCTGTATGTTCTTTCTACTTGTACAGTCTACTTGTGTGTCTTGAGGTTCAGAGAGAATAGCCTGTAAACCAAGGTTACTTAGTAAAAGAAACCTTCACAACCAAAACATATTTGTCTAATAGGTGGAAAACCTTTATTTTACAGAATGATAAAAATATATCACTCATCAGTGAGTGTATGTTTGTGTTTAAATAGGTATGCCTGCAATTATCTGTGTGTGCATGTATTCCTATGTATATTTGTCCTACTACTCAGAAATATTTAGTGGAGGAAGGGTATCTTTCCTACTGGGTACAGCAGCTGTGACTATGATTCCATATACACATATCTGAATGGCATAGGATTTATGTTCCATTCTGCCAGCATTCAACAGATGCCATGCATTTGCTCTCTATGGTATCATGATGCTATAAGAGACAAAATGCTACAATGGCTGTCATCAGTAATTGCCGACTGTGTTTTATTTATTTATTGATTGACTGACATTTCTTTACCAGGAATGTCCGACTGGGTCTGGAGTACTGACTGACATTTCTTTACCAGGAATGAATTACTGGGTCTCAGGTAACCATTTTCCATGGAGACCTAGGGAGAATAGCTACAGATAAACATTTTACATACTAAACAGTACAAATAAAGTTTACAACTGGGTTACAGATCACATAATGCATTTAGTTATTACAGTATGAATTAAAGGCCTAGGGAGAGATGCTCTTAACATTTTACATAGTTAGCAGTACAAAATAAAACAGTTTCACAGTGTTACAGGCCACATAAATTTTTGGTAAGAACGGTTACATTAAAAGAATTTAAGAAAAGCAAATAATAGACAGAAGAAGATATAATTTTGCACATTTCAATATTTTAAACAGTGAAAGTAGAAATGAAAGAAAGATCATTGGATGTAAAAGTATACAGAAGTTATGCTTTAGGAACTAGAGTAGAACATGGATGGTACAATCTAAGTATAAATAAAAATATAAGAGTGAGAGATAGTTGTAGTACGGGATATATGGGGAGAGTTTAATGTGTATGATATTGAAAGAAGTTTAAGGTAGGTGCCTTAGGATATGGAGAATGTGGTAACACTTTCCTTATTTTAGATATTCCTTGTCTAAGCCACTCATTCCTCTTGAAAGTCCCATTCAGTGCTTGTATGCCTTCATTTCCTCTCACCTGATATGAATATGGTATTTAACACTGCACAGGCCTTAAGGAAATCATCTTGCATCAACTTGTAAGACAAGATCCAGTTACTCATAATCCTTGCTCTCTTTTTCAGGGAAAGCAAAACAGAGATGTTTTAAATGTTAAACCTTTTCAGGCATCCCTGGAACTTTTCTGTTTTGATTTTGAAATATTTTTTGTTGGAAACCTAAAATGGGCACCATACTCAAGCTTGCATCTTACTCAGTTTTCGTAGCGTTTTGATTTTCTTATTTGAAGCAGAAATCATAGGAAAATGATAGGAAAGGAATAACACTAGAAAAAATGCATATGGCAAAATGAGGTGAGAAACGTGTGAAGAAACACAGGTTCACTAAGTAAGTTGCATACATTTACTGAGCTTATCAGAACACAATGCTATTAAATAACAATCATCTCAAGATGTATAATATCAGTTGCTAAACATTTCAGGTAAGTTTGTCAGTTAAATTTTAGATTAAAATCGTAATGTCTTATAAATAAAGTACTCAACCACAAAGAAATAAATGAAGAAATACAGAAGTAGACTACTAGATATGTAGATAGATGCATGCATAATATAGTGGCATAATTAACTGAAAGTAACTTATATTACCTACTATGAATATTGGTTCATAGGTTCACATTAAGAACTAGGCTAGTTGCCCTTGCTGGCTATTTTAAACCTAGCTAATTTCCTTTCTTATGCTTGAATTAACTTAATTCCATTTAGTTATTGATTGGCTATACCCATCCAACGGTCGATAATTATATATTACCCCTAAATGAGAATAACTGGGATCATACCGTAGATAATTTGAGGGGAACCATGCATGGGATAAAGCATTTAGAGGTTGCCTTAATGTATTAGTAGTACATGGGTCAGTCCTGGTATAAATGTTCTGTTTCCCATCCATATATCCAAGTTTTGCTTAAATATAGACAGGGCTTAACTTTGTTTTAAGTGGATGGGGAGTCTGTTCCAGAGCAATATAGCAGCTGGGAGACAGGCTAGGGAAGGCAATGACAGTAACTATTTAGTGCCTTAAACCAGGTAAAAAATCCATTAAAAAAACCCAGTTGACACTTTGGGATAGAACTGCTTGTTCTGAGAAGTTTACATAGGAATCACATTGTGATTACACCCTAATGACACTGTCCCTGTCCTTCGTGACCCAGATGTTATGATGATGCATCTGATCTACTATGAACTGGAAGTCAGTGGTTATAAAAGATTGATGAGACCTCCATTTGCAGATTATGACTTCTTGACACTTACAATTCTGCTTCTAGTGGTAAGTATATCTTTCTTTGAGAAGAAGTGATTAACATCCCACACGATACTTTCATTTTATCTAGGGGAATGATCACATTTAACATTTGTTCACAAGTATTCTAAAGTTACATCACAAAGGTTGAAAACTCTGGACAACTCCAAAAACTGTTTTTCCGGGACCTAATATCACTCAGATATGACATTTACAATAAACAAGGATGTTAAAAGGTTTGTTGCCAATTTCTCTTGTGAGGCAGTAAAGGAGATGTAAATATTTCCATGACTATTACACAATTTAAGGGCTACAGAATTACAAAGAAGTTTTTGAAGAATGATTGCTCACTGGAGTACAGGAGGGCATGGTCTTGGCTAGAACAATAGGTCTCAGTTTTTTCTTAGCTTGAGTTATAAAATAACTTCATGTTGAATGAACAGGGCTTGTATAAGCTCTTATTAAATCAATTGAAACTGTAGGGGGTAGTGGACACAAATCTGTACATACTTTTAAGGAAATGATTTAAGAAATGAATTGAATACAGGTGAGACGTATCTAAAGCAAACAGCTGCTGCTATTTTTCAAAAGACTTAACAACAGAAAGAATTTGAAAATATAACTGGGAGCGCCTACTCTACCCAACAAACTGCATAAGGAATAGAGTCATGTAGTGGCAGTGAACCTATAAATTAATATGTGGGAGAATTAATTAGCACAAAACCTTGGTGAGTTTATTGCCTTAATCAAACCTTGAAAATCAAGAAAATTGTTCAAAACTTTGGATATGCGAATAATTTTAGTATAATGTTCTCTCACATCCCTACAATCTGGTTAAGTAGATTAGCAACTGCGTAACAATGTTTGCCTAATGTATTTGTGATATAAAAGAAAGTTCTGGAAATATACTTTGTCTTCCTATTTGCTTTCTAAACTCTGCAGTCATTGGCTGTTCACAGTGTTACTACAGGAGTTGGATGTAACGCAATAGCATTAGATGGATTTTAGATTTTTGTATCTTAATGTCAAGTGACGTTTATGACTGTTATGCTTGAGGCTTGCTAATATCAAAATGCTTCATAATAGTGCCAATGTGATTCCTCTCTGGCTGGCATCAAAGTGCAATAGCTTGCTGACATGCTAAAAAGCTAGGTGCTTAGAGGCTCTCTCTTTCTCTTATTTTTAATGGTGAAGAAGATTTTGGTACCCACAGGGAGTTTGCATGGAGATCATAGGAAGGCCAATATCTGTTGGTGAAGCCATGCTAAGATGGTCTGTGTCTCTCTTCACTCATATGAGCACCTGTAAAGTGCAAATGCACTGAGCATTCATGGGTGAGACAATGACCCTTATGAGGACGTGGGAAAAATATATTACTTTTGTAGTCAATGGAGATGCTAAAGAGCAAACCTGCTTTCATGCCTACAAAACGCAATCCTACTACACACATTTCATAGCACCATTCATATCTTAACCTTGCTAACATTTTGTGTAGCATATAATGTTTATACCACAACAAATCATGCTACCAAAAAGGTCCTATATTACATGACATGTGCCAAAAAATAAACAGATTTGACAACAAGAAGCCTGCCATAGTTTTCTGGAATGTGACACAGTGAATGGTTATGGATTCTAATGATTCTGACTACAAGTTTCCCTAGTGGAGCAGTGAGGAAAATTAACATTTCCTTTATCTGCTGCATAAGGGCCCCTGAAGAGCACCTGACTGGGGACTGTTATGTGGATCTCGAGTATGTAGTGGATGCTTTGCATAGTCTTGCTAGTGTGGTGTCCTGATGCCACTTGCATACTGTGGTCTGGTGAACAACGCAGGCATTAGTGAACTCATGAGATGTCATCCTGACCTTCCTAAGAAGAGGTTAGAATAAAGGCACCCAGTATATATTGTAGGCAACTTTCTTGTCTGCACAGTCTTACTGGTTGTCTGAATAACAAATTTGTTTATAATAGGTATAAACGTATTGATCTTTTTTTTTCATTCTGGATCAGGAGACTATATTGGAGAATAGCCGTCTGCATTGCAGGTGAAAGGAGGAGCGTTTTATGTGCAGGGGAGCATATTATTTCTTTTCACTCAGTGATTATACCTGTACCCAGAGTGTTTTAATGTTAGCAGCAGACAATGCTGTGGTACTTTGCAGGTAATACTGCCAATCTTAAGATGTGCAGGGTGCATGTAAAGCACAGGGCCTGCTATTTTGAATATAAGCATGGAGATATACTACTTATCAGTATGTTTGACCTTTGTCGTGTTTTTGATGTATGCATGTGAGATTAGGTATATTACAAAGAATAACTGCATAGTATGGCAGAGGTATACACCATCATGCTGGTACAGCAGCTGTCTATATGCACACCAGTAGTCATGTCCACAAGTTCACACACACATCAGGAATATCACTGTCCATGCTATTTGACAGCTCAGCCTTATGTGCAGGCATCTCCATAATATATGCATGCAGATAGCAGTACTACACCAATATATAGTTGTACTGATGTAGTAGTAAGCAGCCATTTGATTTCCTGCTTTGTATATAACATATGTTAGTCTTATGCTTACATTTGTTTCTGTTTCTACTCTCTTCCTTTGTTTATGTACTTTTTTCACAATTATTTTCTGTTTGTTATTTTATTTCTATCCATTTATGCTTACATTTTTTCAGCAGTTGCCAGAGCTATGTTAGTGGGGGAACATATTCTCCAATCCCCTCATTCCCAAAATCTCCAACAAAGTTCAGCCTGAGAGTAGGGGGCAGACAGGGGGTGACATCTCCTGCACCTGTGGGTGCTTCACCACCTGGGAGCACCATTGTTTCCTCTAGTGGTGCTGTCAGGAGTGAGGAATTCACTATATGCAGGGAGTTGGTAGCTGTGGTGGGAGATCTGATAAACCAGTGGCTGGAAGCCTTTATCAGCTGCCTAGAAAGGGTCCTTTTGCAGCTATCATTGTGAAATCTCTGCTATGCCTACCATCACCACCTCAGGTGGGCCCCAGTGGGGAAGGGGGTGTCAGGGTGCTGTTTGATCTTTCTTGAGTATCACACAGACAGTGCACTACAGAAGGCCATATCCCCCAATCCACATCCACATGTTCCCTCCCCTTGTATGTCAGTGTCCAGTATCTTCCCCATGTTTCACTCTCTCAGATTTCACTCTCCCCCTATCCCCAGTGTGCAGCACCTCCCCTCTCAATCTTTGTATCTGTAATGTTTGTACATGTGATCCAACTTCTCAACCTCACCCTCTTGCCATTCCTTTACGTTCCCTTAAATTCATTCCCAGCATCGAATCTTAAAGAAAATATATGCAAATATCCCATGAAAAAATAGATGGAATAAACAAATAAATAACCTTCCTCCATCTTCCCACTATCTTTCTTAGCACAACTGTTTTCCTTTTGTATGCATCACTGCTTGCTGTCCCATGCTTTCATGTATTGTTATAAATTAGTGGATGTGCACATGGTGAGGTGATAGATTTCTCTGTGCATGTCCATTTTCCTCATCACACTCCTAGCCACAACAGCTGGACTAATTCCATCTCCACAGTTTTGTTTCTTGCATAAATAGGTTTTCCACTTATCAGTTAACCGGACTGTGAATTTCCACCTAGTTAATTGATAAATAACCTTGGGTCATATAATGCTATGAGCTGTTCCTATGGTGGGCACACATCCAAATATTGGTAATCATAGTCAATGTACCCAATTCAACTATTATAATTCCCTTTTTTTTTTTTCTGGTACATGGTTTCATAAGTGTAGATCAGTTTGTTAGGAGGTGTTCACTGACAGGCTCTCCTGAATCTCATATGGGTACCACTAGCAGTAAACCATAATTACTACTATAGTAATCTTTCTGAATCTCAGATAATGTGCCTGACACACTAAACAAACTTTATAAAAAATATAAAAATATAAATAAATATACTTTTAAAAAAAAAAAATATATATTATCTTCATTCATAAGAAATAATAAATAATGGCTAACTTATAGTGTATGCATATAATTAACTACCATAACATTTTAATAGTCCTTATTAAAAACTAAATAATTATAAAGGTGAACTCCTAAAAAAAGAGAAGATACTTTTAATGGAATGTATTTTTTGTTGTTTTTTTTAATAAAGCTATTTTGGTTTCAAAAGGCTTTTGCTTTTATAGAAACATATTACATGAGGCCTGGAAAATGGATTGGACCATTCTTATTTGCCACACATAATTTCATCTATTTAATAATGATTTCCAATTGTAATGCTACATGCATCCCCCTTTTTTTATATCCATTGAGTTAAAATAAACAATTTGAACTTATGATCAATGATAATGATAGCTAGCTAACTTTATTGTTGAGTGAGTCTCTTAATAGCATAGTGATGTTCATAAAAATGCTGCTGCTTAAATTTCTCTCCATTTTACCAATGTAATACTGCTCCTCCCCCCTTTATCGGGTTTCATAACCTGATGTTTACATTCATTCAGCAAATTAAGAAATCACATCATTTTCTCGTAATGTATTAGCCTTATTATTAATCCTAGCAATTATTTGCAATAGCTCTAGCTCTCCATTTCCATTATTTTCATTTCAAAAGAGCTTAAAACATGCATGCATAGAAGGAAAAAAAGGCTTGAAACCCTTAAGGTAAGTTAAAAGAGACCTCTCCACCATAAGAAAAGTGGGTGAAGAACTGAAGAAATCAAAGTAAAAAAAAGAATTCAAATTTATTAGCGCTTGGCGAGGTCAGCCTCCCTCTTCTTCGGTTCATACTTAGCTAAACCCCTTGTGAGCATTTTTAAGCAGCCTAATTATCCTTGTGAGGAGACTCAAAACCTGTACCTGTGTGTTGGGGCAAACAGCATAATAATTAGGCCACCCTCCCAACCCATACTGACACTGGGATATCTTTCTTTTTCAGTAAGTGTTGCGCTCTGCAGACATTTCTTTGGTATATCTTGCCTTATGTCACAGCTCCTCTCTAATGTCATTGTGTTACTTGTAATGTGTTATCCATTTATATCAGTTTTCTATCTCTCTCTCTCTAAATATTTATATAGATAAGTGGATAGACTGATAAATATGAGTGCCATTGGTTTGTTCATAGCATGGGAATATCCACATTCCAGTGTTTTTGGAAAATTATGTTGGTGGTATAAGTGGTTGGATTATATCACAGTTGACTATAATATAATTCAAGAGATTTCATCTTTCTCCATGGTAGTGTGACCTTGGAGTTAGTATCTTTAATTTGTGAATGAGGGATAATCCCTACATATAAAAACAAGGTATTGTGTAGTTTTTGGTGATCACCAATGTAACACAGTTGTTTACAACTGCAATCAACTGGATTAGATTTTTTTAGTTTTGATTATCATGACCACCAATGAACTTCTGATGTGTTTTCTGTTGATCAAAGCTCATCTGTTGGTGATTAAAAGAAATAAAATCATATGTGTGTGTGTGTGTGTGTGTGTGTGTGTGTGTGTGTGTGTGTGTGTGTGTGTGTGTGTGTATATATGTATGTGTGTATATATATATATATATTTATATATATATTATATACACACACACACACACACATATATATAGATATATATATATATATATATAGATATATATAGACACACGCACATATATATATATATATATATATATATATATATATATATATATATAGCTAGATATATATATATATATATATATATATATGCCTCTGCACATATTTTGTTGCTGTACAATACTTTATGTCATGGGTCTACATCTACTGTAATATATGTAAGTTGCTTAAAATGTGTCTTACATTTTTATTTATTTTTTCAGCTGTATACTTTTAAACTGTGCCGTATGCAGACCTCTCATCGGCATCTGTCTCTCAAAAAAATTATACCCTTCCTTCATCTCCCCACTCCTACTCTTATCATAACTGTTTCACTTCTGCTTGTTCCTCTGCTTAATACCCAATTTTTCCCTTCTGTTGTATATACCCTCCACTTTTATGGCTCAAATGCAGATTTAAACATTGCTATATCTTGTTTTATGCCACACTTCTGCCCCGTTAGCCTCCTACTTGAAACCCCAAAGTATGGAACTACAAAACTTTACAACTGACAGTCTTAATTACTTTTGAACAATTGTTTTCATCAACCATGCCCCCCCTCACCGGCCCAGCAAGACATATATCATTGTAATCTATCTTCAAGATTCCTTGGTCTCAGGTAAGGGGAAAAGCCAAGTGTTCAAAATTACAAAAACATCACAGTTAAAGGCATTCACTTTTCCATATATCAGATTATTAAACAGTACCACACTAGTATTTTTGTGTTTCTAACAACATGGAACGTGTATCATTTTTACCTTAAATATCATTGGTTGTTCTTGTAGAAGGGTGGTGGCTGCAGCCTCTGTTATTACATTCATCAAGGTAAAAATACATTACTATTACTGGTTTCTCTTTCATCTGCTCAGTAAGTCACTGTTACATTGACCACTCAAGGTGGATGGCCACTGTGTCTTTAACTTATGACAAGCAGTTATTGGAAGTGAACAACAATATAGAAGAATGAATGTCATTTGCTGCTGTGGGAGGTGTTCCATGTCACTCGCTGTTGTGAGCATGATGCAACACATTACAATGATACACGTTTTGCTTTCCACTAAATTCTAAGTCCTACCATGCCAACAACTACCCACAAAAAGAAGGTGGGAGAGATGCATGCACCCTGAACTATACAGTTTTTTTTTTTACATCTGCAGTTATCAATGCTAGCATTATTTGCATGTTAATAGTAATATCTCAAGAATGGCATCTGTTGCAGTACAGAGTGCAATAATGTTTCCAAACTTATTTAGTACAGTCTTGATTTACTTAAGTCTTTGAAAATGCCATATTTCACAAGTTTTGCTTTAATGAAGCATTATTGAAATTATTTGTACAGGGGGTTATTGAAGCAATAGATGTTAGACAAAACAAGATAGTAAGAGAAGTTGTACAAGACAAACTCATAACTGTTTGCTTTATGTATAAGTCATTAATATTATTGCAATAGTAATGCTGAGTATAATATCACATGAGTGGGAGTAATGTATTAGGAAACAAGATGCCTTTTGCAAACTGACAACATGGTAAGCATGCAGAGTGAGATTATTATTATAGGATACATAGGACTTAAATTATTGAATAGTGTTGCAAAACTCATGGAAATTGTAAACTATTTGAATATTCATATTATGACAACAAAGCAGAGACTGACCACTATAGCTAAAAACTTGTCAATATAAACTTAAATAAAAACAGGATATACGCTTTTGCATATTCATCCTTCTTCAGAACAAATAAGTGATATAGTAATCACATGCTTAGAAAACATTATGACCAACCAAATCAATGAAAAATCATTTGGAACCAATCAATCAATGCAATGAAAGAGCAATCAAAGTTCAGACTGTCGAACGCTGTAAACAGCGAACATGCCGATAATCAATGTCTGTTTTGTGAGATTGTGGTACAGTGAAGATTGGGAAATTTGCCCTTTCCTCACTGTAGTGCGATCTCAGAGTTGGCATATATAATTAGCGGGGGTGTGGGGGTGCAGCTCCACACAATAAAGGATTCGATTATCTGCATTTTCGCTGTTTACAGCAGTCGACATTCTGAACTTTCGTTTAAATGATATAAACCCTCATCATCACCAGCCATGTCTTTCCTTCAAAGTTCTCAGGAAAAATGACAGTGAATTTTCACCCAAACCAGATCTCACATGCTTCGTCCTGGGTGCAGTGACAACAACCACAGAGAATTAAACTTGCTCAAAATATATTAAAAGAGAATAAAGGTAGTACATTTGGTATGGCTCAAGCATCAATGTTAGATGCAAAACATGGCAGTACTACTTGCCTATATATGCTGATGTGTATATTTGCCCCTCAGGGACTCCAGCTCATGCTATTTTATACTGATATACTAAATATATATCACTTGACATTTTTCCACTTTTTAGTATGCGCATAGGGATGGGTTATAAAATTCATGAGGTTAGCAGTATTACATACATGCATTTTCTTAGCTACTTTTCTTGTTTCTGTATATTCTGCTTATGTAAGTTTTGTAACAGGATGGCAGGTTGCATTGCTTTAAGACAAAAACATTTTTGTAGTGAATTAAGTGCAGCACATCGTAATCAGAACCCTGGAACAAAACTCACCATCTACTAAACTAAGTTCAGTAACTAAATAACTTATTAAGTCCAGTAGTTTAAGAACTCCTGATGAAAGGCTCATGCCAGCTAGGAAACTTGAGTAATTTGTTGGGCCAATAAAAAGGTTTTGCATGACATCTGTGTTCCCTTGTTTTTTGTGTCACTTATTGACCTATGCATTCACTAGTAATGTCATAGGGAACTGCCATGACATGTCTATGAAGTGTGGGTATGAAAGGTGTGGATAACTGGAAAAGAAGCTATGTTACATAAGCATTAAGTGGTTAAGAGTCAGTGCAGTATAAATTCTCTTAATGTACGTATGATATAATATGTATTATTTATTAATATGTTTTGGTGCATATCAATGATGTGATTGTATTTTTCATAAAAGCAGTAGCCATTTCAAGGAGGAACAAATGTTGACAACATTGCACTAGTTAATGCATAATAGGGGCTTTGAACCCATGCATATTCCACTCATATGAAAAAAAAAAGAAAGAAAGTAGCTAGATGTGCCACTGTAGCTGTGAGAAGTGATAGGAGCAGCCTTAGGTCAGCTGGTGCCCTAGGCAAAATGGCTCCACAGCACCCCCACCACCACACCACCCGGTGCCCCCATCCAATCTACCTACACCAAATAAAATACTGGAAAAGAGCCCCTGCTAGAGCGGCACCCTAGGTGGCTGCCTATTTGGCCTATGCCTAAGGCTGGCTATGTCCAGGATATATATATGACAATGGTCTCCTTTGAAGTAAAAATAAAACCTGGACCACCAGCTAAACCTGGAATATTCAGGAACTATCCTAAGGCTAACCTCCTGCTATTAAGTGAGAACCTGGCAAAATTTGACACCCCCATAAACCCTGAGAACACTGCTGCCTATGCAGAACTGTTAACAGAAACCCTGTACAAGCCATTTGATAGCTGCATAGAGGCAACTGTACCCACCAGGAAGAAGTACAGACTTAACTCAAAAAACAAGCCACTCTGGTGGAATCACAAAATCAGTAGGTTGTATAACAGAAGGAAGAAAATCATGGCAAAAATTAGGAGATGCAGCACATAATAGGGTAATGGCACTCTCATCAAACTAAACAAACAACTTACAGGACAAATAAAGTATACCAAAGCCAAAGTTAGGTAAGTTTGGCCTCCCAGGCCAAGCACACCCACAAAGCATTTTTTAGCTATGTCTGCAACCTGAAAGGTGATACACAATTGTGTGCAGAGCTCATTGTAAATGGAGCCACCTATACTGAGCTAAAAGATATAACAATCCTCCTGACTGATAAATTCAGCTCCAACTTTACCCCTCTCTCACCCCCTCAACCTTCCCTCAGGAAATGTCATCAAATATAACTCCCCCCACTATCACTATGGAACAGATCCTTAATGCTTTAAGACCAAGAACACTGCATCAATGGACCCAGAAAATATCCCAGGATACCTTCTAAATAGCATGAAACATGACCTGTCAGGGCCTCTGGAATTACTATTTAACTGTAGCCTCCAAACAGGCTTCCTGCCTCATGAATGGAGAAAGGCAACAGTCATCACTCTGCACAAAAGTGGGCCATCTACACACCCTGGAAACTACAGACCCACAAGTCTCACTAGTCTTATATGTAAAGAAATGGAAAGAATTATCATGGAGATGATCAATAGAGATATAGTAAACCTCCAGATATTGGACACAACCCAGTTTGGTTTCATCAAGGGCAGATCATGCCTACTCAACCTTGTGGATTTCTTTGGAAGGTCACCATAGAAATGGATGAGGGCAAAATCGTTCACACTGCCTACCTTGACCTGGCCAAGGCATTTGACAGAATACCCCACTCAGGCATTGTTGACAAACTCGAGGTTAGGTACAAACCTGTATGTCACCCTGTAGATAGCCAACTGTCTCACAGGCAGGACCCAGGAAGTTATAACTGGGGACACCACCTCTGAAAAGAGGCCAGTCATAAGTTGAGTCCCTCAAGGATTGCTCCTTTTTGGCATTCAAGTCTCAGAAGTTAAGGCCAATGCTAGTGGTCTCGGGTGAAATAAATTTGCAGATGATTGCAAATTAGGAGCTGTCATTGTATCTCACACTAACACAGATGTTCTCCAGGAGGGGCTGATGCAGACAAACAGCTGATGTCAGAGCCATGGACTAAAACTAAATGCCAAGAAATCCCTAATAGGGTAGACAAAGACAAAGACCTATACTCAATGGATAAACGTCTCACCAGACAAAAAACGTAATAAAATCCTGTCCAAAAAAGTGAGATGAGATGAAACCTAGTTCTTTTCATAAAAAAAGAAAACTTTTTATTGCAATAAAACATAAGCACTTTTGCAGCAACAAATACTGCTTTTTCAGATGTATAAAAGGCAAAAACTAACAAATCTATTTATATACTCACAAATCACATGCTCAGCTAAGTTAATTGAACTTTAAAGAAACAGCATTAAATAATATGCATATAAATAACATACATTATAGCACAGCATTTACATTTAAATATCTACATTATAGATACATAAAATTACATATAATTAAAAAAATAAAAAATAACAATATAAATATATAAATATTCTTTATATATATACTATAAAGGCTAATATTTTTCTGAAGAGTGGGCATGCCTTTAGCAAGGTTTTGATAGGAACTTTACAATTTAACCCTGAGCAGTAATCAGCTCTTAACCTAAACATCCATTTGCTTTCCAGGCACTCTGTTGCATTTCTTGTATTGCCTTTCCTTTGATTAACTACCACTTTTCCTATAACTTGAAACTTAAAACTATGTGCAGTGGAAGTCTCCTTTACATGTTTGGATATGGCATTATTATCCGAACCATTCCTAAGGCTAAACAGATATTCTCTTATATGATCCTTTAGGAACCTATCTATTTTACCTAAATAAAATTTTTTACATATGATACACCCCTGGATTTACTATTCCTCTGTGCAGGACTAGCTTAGTCCTGCACGGAGGCGGCTGTTTAGGAGCAGGATAGCAGCGCACCATGCATATTAATGAGGCGTGCTGCCTGAGCTCCTAATCTTACACAGAGTGTGTAAGAGTGCAGTGGGCATGTCTGAGAGCAGAGCTCTCAGAATATACATGTCCCCACAATGAAGAACAGCAGAAAGGCCCAAGAAATGAGTAAGACTGCTTATCGATGACTGCATATCCCCACCAACATTCCCCCTGGTGTACAACAGCAAGTAAACACAAATAAAATGAACAAACCTGTAGTAGTCTTCTTTCAGCTTTTCCCAGTTAGGGGTCGCCACAGTGGAACTCTAGTCCGCTAATGATTGGTAATAGATTTTTACGTGCCAAGTTGCTGGCCCTGATGCACAACCTTTTAACAAAGGTACACCCATTCACTCATGTCTCCACACAGAAGATGCTCTAGCTGAGAATCAAACTGAACGTCTTACTGTGAGGCAACAACACTACTGCAGCACCACCACAACAGCATTTTTTTAAAAAAAAATCTGCTTAAAGCTAATCATAGGTGTGCGGATGTGCCCATCACTTAGCTACGGTTAATGCAGATTAAATGGCTGAAGAGGATAACAAGGAAGATATATGCAAATGAAGCAGCATAGCAATAGTGTAGTGGGCAGAGCATTCACCTTACAAGCAGGCATTCCTGGTTCACTTCCCACTGCAGCACATTCAATTTTCCATGGCAAAACACATTATGACCAATATTTTTGTTGCACAACCCATTAAATAACATATATTTATGAACTGGAGTACTGCAGTAAATGCACATGTGAGGTGTCAGTGTCATAATGAATAAAGTACCAGTAAGTTAAGCATCAATAAGCAGTAGCATATTTAAGCACTAGTTAGTGGGTTTAAGCCCTTTTGCATGGGGGTAAGCAATGCACACATAGGTTAAGCAATTCTAAGGCTAACTCTGTCTAAGCATATGTAACCGGAGGTTAGCATTGCTTACCCTTGTACAATCCTGCACAAACCGGCTTAGAAATGCTCATAAGTGACTTAATCACTCTGTGTCCAATGGCCCTTGTTCTGCCCATCAATAAAATAAATAGCCAGGCAGGTTTTAAACCCAGGACCCTTTACTCCACAGTCACAGTAGTTAAACCACCAAGTCATTACAGAAGTATAGAAGAATGAGGTATCAGCAAACAAATCTTCACTATAGTAAAACCAAACTGAACCTGTGAAAGGAATTAGTATATATACATATGTGTCTTAACCCACTACATAACATAAATATGTGAACTGAAGTAAAGCAGTAAGCCCAGATGTCAGGTGTAATTGTAATAGAGTGTTGAAGTCCCCCAAAAAACACCAGGACCCCATACAGTGTACATACACATGAATCATGGATACCAGGCATACATATAAGGTACAATGAATAATAACAATAAAGCCCTGAGCAGGGCAAGCTTAGAAAATTGTGAAAAAACCCACAGATGGCTCAGCACACTTCAGTTTGCTTTATTCCACAGAAACACAGCACATTAATGCTCCACCATACGTTTTCATTTTAAAAATCACTTCCTCAGATGTGGGCTGTTCAAACTACTAGTGCTTTTATACCATTCACTTAATTACATTGATTAGGTTAAGGAATTAATTGAAAGGTTAATTAATTTAAAACCAAAAATTTTTCTTGTTGCATCTCTCTGTCTTGCCACAATTAAAGCACATTTAATGTTACAATGTTTGATGAATAAATATGTAGAAATAAAAATATGTTTCAAATAAAAATCCTTAAAACACTTCACTACAAAGAATAAATTATAAAGTTAAAATACTATTAGAAACACATTTAGTAGGACTCAATGGTTAAAATTACCAACGTGAATATTTGCTTTAAATGAACTTGATTCTCCATCTAGTGGATGAATCATGAAATTTCAGGTATTATAAAAATTGCATTGTAAACCAAAGGCAAATTGTATAGCCTCACTCAGTTAAAAGAATGTTAAAAACAGGAAAATATAAGGGAAAAATAAGTTCAATACCTTTGATAAATGAGTGTAACACTTGTGTTCATAACATATTACAAACCCAACATTTGTTTTGTAATATGTTATGAACACAAGTGTTACACTCATTTATCAAAGGTATTGAACTTATTTTTCCCTTATATTTCCCTTATATTTTCCTGTTTTTAACATTCTTTTAACTGAGTGAGGCTATACAATTTGCCTTTGGTTTACAATGCAATTTTTATAATACCTGCAATTTCATGATTCATCCACGAGATGGAGGATCAAGTTCATTTAAAGCAAATATTCAAGTTGGTAATTTTAACCATTGAGTCCTACTAAATGTGTTTCTAATAGTATTTTAACTTTATAATTTATTCCTTGTAGTGAAGTGTTTTAAGGATCTTTATTTGAAACATATTTTACTTTACATTCTTTAAAACACAACAATCTTTTTAAATTGGGGGAATTCTTGAAAAGAAATTTCGGATATTCACCTACTATATTCCTTGTTGTTTCATCTATAACCAAGAGCTTCCAATTCTGTTTAATTATATTTCTTAAATCTAAATTGTCATTGGTATATTGCATCATATATACTACTCTATCTGTGGTAATAAGAGACATCCTTTCCTTAGTTTTAAGTCCGGTATGAAATGTCTTGTGTCTCATTGTCAATTCATTCATAGAATCATGTGTCGAGAACACTTCATTTCTTATTTCATGCACCATTTCCATGTTATAACCTCTTTCTAAAAACAATCCTTCCATCTTATCTGCTTCCTCTTTAAGTATTTGTTCATTCGCACATAGCCTCCCTACTCTAATGAGCTGACTCTTGACTATGCCTGGAAACACGTATCTAGGATGCATGCTGTTGTAATGTAAGAGATTGTTCACCCAACATGCTTTCCTGTATAAGCTGGTTTCTATTCTGTTTCCTTTTATTGTTATATTAATATCTAGAAAACTGATGTTGGTGTAAGACCATTCCATGGTGAATCTTAGAAACTGAGTGCTAGATTCCAAATCTGATAAAAACTTTTTGAATTCATTCAAAGTGCCTTCCCATAGAATCAAAATATCATCTACAAACCTCTTATACATTTTTATATTGTTAATATATCTTATTTCACTAAATAGATGATTCCTCTCCCAATTAAAGACAACCAAATTCGCGTAAGTGTTAGCTACGGGAGTGCCCATAGCTACTCCCCATTGCTGTAAATAATATTTGTCTTTAAATATAAACACATTGTTTTCCAATACTGCTTGTAACAGGAGATGTATTAGAATCTGTTCATTAGTATCAAAAGCTGTGTTACAATTGAGAACTTCCATTATAGCTTGCAAACCCTCTTCATTAGGTATACTAGTGAAGAGGTTTTTTACATCTAAAGTTATCAAGACACATTTATTCAGAGTGTTTGTATTATTCTCATTAAATCTATGAATATCTTCTAGGAGATGATATGTATCTTTTAGAATGGTGGGAATAGAGTCTACTATAGGTCTTAATATAGTCTCAAGATATGTGGATATGTTGCAAGTGACCCACCCTCTTCCTGAAACAATCGGGCGCATTGGGAGTGGTAGAATTCCCTTATGTACCTTCGGTAAACCTTTCATGGAAGGTATCAATGGTGAGTCAATTAACAAAAACTCATATAGTTCTTTATCTACTTGTCTGCACATAAGGAGGTCATAGATGTTATCATGCACTTTTTGTATAATCTTTGATATTTCAATGGTGGATATGGCTACATATGTTTTAGTGTCATTCAACAGTGTATACATATTTTTATCATATTCACTTGTATCCATAAGAATTATAGCACCTCCTTTATCTGCTGGTTTTATTGTTAACATATCATCTTGTGTTAATTTAGCAAGTGAGGCTACTTCAGAACTAGTCATATTATAGTATCTATTCTTTTTAACATGATGCTTGTTTTGCATGTAATATTTATAGAAATCATCTTCACATATTCTAGTGAAGCATTCCACATTACTGGGTAAGGGCGGAGTAAAATTACTTTTCTTTTTCAAGAGTACATTGCTAACAGCTTCAAAAGGCTTTGTACTTGAATTAAAATATAGTTTAAGAGCTACCGATCTGGCAAATAGCCTTAATTCAGTAAGTGTATTGTTCAACTTACTTCTTTGGGAAGGTATAAAACCTAACCCTTTGTTTAACAAAGTTAAGTCATTCTCATTAATCTCTCTAGTAGAGAAATCATATACTAAAGTATTTAGTTCCTTACATTCTTCCTCTGTCCGTGTCTCTCCTCTGAAAATTTCCTTTTCCTGGGACCTTTGCTTGGTGAGCGGCCTCTTGTGAAGTAAGTTTGCTTGATGGGATATGGTAAAAAATGTGAATCATCTGGATTCACATTTTTACGTCGAACAACCTGTTCTGTGTCTTTATTTGGAATTACCAGTCCTTGTTGATTAGGAGGTGGAGTTGACGTTTCAATATCGGCTGTATTGCCATCCCATGCATTTGGTCTAGCTGTTCCTTTAGAGATGGTAATGATAGAAGCCCTTTCTCCTGCCATGATATCCGTTGGTGTGTTTGTTACATCTAGCCTCGGTTCCATTCTGTTGTTCGTGCGTCTTGTCTGCGTCGTGGCGTCATCGGCTCTTCCTTCTGCCTCTTCGACTACCCTGATCGTGTGTATTCGTGTGGTCTCGGCCATACGAAGATATTGCCGTTAGAAAAATCATTGTGGTCACGGCATAGTTTTTTCTGTTTTGTTAGTTTCAGTTTCTCACTGTACACATTAATTTGAGATTGCAGGTTCTCTAGTTTTCTGGAGCAATGATTACTGGATATATAGCGCTCAAAAATGTCCTTGCGTAACGCATCAACCTTTTTCTCTAGCACTATTTCAATAGGCAAAAAATAGTCCAATATTAAATTTATATAGCTGAAACCAAGATTGATATTAAGATCTTGCCACTTCTTAAGGAGAATCGGATGTTGTTCTCCATAAGTAGGCATGCAAAGTACTCTCATTCCCCGAGTCAGCATTAAATAATATGCATGTAAATAATATACATTATAGCACAGCATTTACATTTAAACAGCTACCTTATAGATACATAAAAATTACATATAATTAAAAAAATAAAAAAATAATATAAATATATAAATATTCTTTATATATACTATAAAGGCTAATATTTTTCTGAAGAGTGGGCATGCCTTTCGCAAGGTTTTGATAGGAACTTTACCATTTAACCTTGAGCAGTAATCAGCTCTTAACCTAACAATCCATTTGCTTTCCTGGCACTCTGTTGCATTTCTTGTATTGCCTTTCCTTTGATTAACTACCACTTTTCCTATAACTTGAAACTTAAAACTATGTGCAGTGGAAGTCTCCTTTACATGTTTGGATAGGACATTATTATCTGAACCATTCCTAAGGCTAAACAGATATTTTCTTATATGATCCTTTAGGAACCTATCTATTTTGCCTAAATAAAAATTTTTACATATCATACACCCCCGAATTTACTATTCCTCTGTGCAGGACTAACTTAGTCCTGCACGGAGGTGGCTGTTTAGGAGCAGGATGGCAGCGCACCATGCATATTAATGAGGCTTGCTGCCTGAGCTCCTAATCTTATACAGAGTGTGTAAGAGTGCAGGGGGTGTGTCTGTGAGCAGAGTTCTCAGGATATACATGCTCCCACAATGAAGAACAGCAGAAAGGCCCAAGAAATGAGCAAGACTGCTTATCGATGACCGCATATCCCCACCAGCATTCCTCCTGGTGTACAACAGCAAGTAAACAGAAATAAAATGAACAAACCTGTATTTATTTTAAAAAAATCCAATTAAAGCTAACCGTAGGTACGCGGGTGTGCCCATCGCTTAGCTACGGTTAATGCAGATTAAATGGCTGAAGAGGATAACAAGGAAGATATATGCAAATGAAGCAGCATAGCAATAGTGTAGTGGGCAGAGCATTTGCTTTGCAAGCAGGCATTCCCGGTTCGCATCCCACTCCAGCACATTAAATTTTCCATGGCAAAGCACATTATGACCAATATTTTTGTTGCACAACCCACTAAATTACATACATCTATGAACTGGAGTACTACAGTAAATGCACGTGAGGTGTCAGTGTCATAATGAATAAAGTACCAGTATGTTTAAGCACCAATAAACAGTACTAAGCATATTTAAGCACTAGTAAGCGGGTTTAAGCCCTTTTGCATGGGGGTAAGCAGTGCACACACAGGTTCACATCCCACTGCAGCACATTCAATTTTCCATGGCAAAGCACATTATGACCAATATTTTTGTTGCACAACCCACTAAATAACATATATTTATGAACTGGAGTACTGCAGTAAATGCACATGTGAGGTGTCAGTGTCATAATGAATAAAGTACCAGTAAGTTTAAGCACCAATAAGCAGTAATAAGCATATTTAAGCACTAGTAAGCAGGTTTAAGCCCTTTTGCATGGGGGTAAGCAATGCACACACAGGTTAAGCAATTCTAGAGCTAACTCTGCGTAAGCATATGTAACCGGAGGTTAGCATCGCTTACCCTCGCACAAACCCGTGCAAACCCTCTTACAAATGCTCAAAAGTGCCTTAATCACTATGTATCCAATGGTCCTTGTTCTGCCCATCAATAAAATAAACAGCCGTGCAGGTCTTCAACCCTGTGACCCTTTACTCCACACTCACAGTTGTTAACCACCAAGCCATCACAGAAGTATAGAAGAATGAGGTATCAGCAAACAAATCTTCACTATAGTAAAACCAAACTGAACCTGTGAAAGGAATCAGTATACAGACATATGTGCCTTAACCCACTACATAACATAAATATGTGAACTGGAGTAAAGCAGTAAGCCCAGAAGTCAGGTGTAATTGTAATAGAGTGTTCAAATCCCCAGTAAAACACAAGGACCCCATACAGTGTACATACACATGAATCATGGACACCAGGCATACATATAAGGTGCAATGAATAATAACTCAATGCCAAAAAGGAATTATAATGCAAAGTCTAATGTAAGCAATGCTAAGCATTGCACAATTCAGCTTAGGAGGTGTAAACAATGTGTAGGCCAGCTAACTCAATGTGCCCAGTGTTATACCCCTTTAAACAATGCCAACCCTCGGTAAGCAGGTTTGCCCATAGCCGCCTTTTCAAAACTGGCCAATCACAGAAAAGTATGGGAAATCAGCCCTACTTAAACCCAAGAGGCAAGAATACATCTCATAACTGGTTTTAGCTTCCCCTTGCAGGCACAATGGCAGTAAGGGGAGAAGGTGTGCACTTTTGTACGCAGCGCTGGTACATCCAGGAGTCCAGAGTCATGGCAGGACTCCTTGTCAAAGACCATGATCAGAGACTGCTGTAGGGCCAGTACCAGGGCTCCCAATATAAGTCGTAGGCCTGGGACCATCTCGCTCATGACCTCATCAGTGCCACTGGCATACCACAAACTGGTGAGTAGGTCAGGCATCACTATGCCGACCTAAAGCAGCATAAGGGGGATGTCTTGGACCAGTGGATCCAAGAGGCTAGAGTGGCAGGGTATGTTCCAGTTGTGTGTAAGTATCACCCCACTATGTGTGTAATAATTGCCAGCTCAGGTATATCATGGATAGGTATGGCTAAATATTCCTCTTATGTTCCCCATAGCTGCAATGGAGTGCGCCACGAATCAGGAGGTGCACGTCAGTTGCCTGGCAAGGTTGGGATGCGAGGCAGGTCAGTAATACTCATGCATTTACTGTCATAGGAAATACAACTAAAATTAGTAGTAAATCAGTTGCCTGTCTAAAACCTGTATTGTTCAAGGCATGTACTGCATACACTGGAGAATATGGCAGGAAGAGTCTCATATAGTATGTATATAAATAAAAGTGTAACAGCCTGACATAAAGGTCTAACTGTTGGAATGCATGTGTATACTCTCATATCATATGGTAATGTAGATTTGCAATCATGTAATAGTACTGTTGTATTAAGCACAGTTACCCACACCATGCACCATAACTTGAATGTGTAGGAATGCCTGTATATGACTGGTATAATCCCCAGAGGCCATTTAGCACAACTGAGAGAAACATAGAAAGAAAACAGGGAAAATGCAGACAACAAAACCCAAATAGCACATGTAACTGAGATGTGAACAGTTGTTTTGTTTAGCACACACAGCCATGGTTTGAATCCTGCCAGTGGAACTAGTCTGCATATAGAATCACACCTCACAACTGTACAGATATGCCCAGAATGTCCAGTAAAGCGGCCCATATCTGTTGCCTATCAACCTGTCCCCCTGGAAAATCAGTGGAATGACCCCAGATGTATAGGCAGCAAACAGGAAATACAATTGATTGACACACATCTATGAAAACAAAGCTGGCACACTAGCAACTCTGCAAAACCTTTTCAGACTAAGAAGCCACATATGTCCCATTTACACCCCAACTTGTCAAGCTGTGGCCAGAGTGTGTACAGTAACAGAGTGAGATGTATGTGCATAATAGTAATGTGGAATCTGGTACTGTGTGGGGAACATTCAGGTAGTGCTAACAAGCATTTCTCCCACAGGTTGGCCAGATACCAACACTGTGTCCAGAAGTACAAGAATGATACCCTGTACTGGTACTGTTTACATTGGTATTGTATGGCACTGCGACTGATGCAGTTGCCCTGAATAATGAGGTAGCACACATCACTGTCGCCCACACTGTCCTACAAACTATTACTATCTGGAGATCTGTATAAGAGTGTTGTAATACAAGGTCAGAATGCAAAAGCACAGGGGATTAATAAGACAGAAAGCAGATAGGAGGTATACAGCAATATCTATATAGCAGACACAACTGTGATGGACAGTGTTTAAGTTGTAGCAGACACAGCCATGCTCTGAATCCTGGGAGTGGATGTAGGCTGCATACAGAACCATACCTCACAACTGTACAGATGAGGCCAGAATGTCCAGTATATGGACCCATATCTGCTGCCTGTCCATCTGGTAAGTCAGTGTTCCCAGATGTTTAGCCAGCAAAGAGGGAATACAAGTGATTGTCAAACATCTATGAGAACAAACCTGTCACTGTAGCAACCATCAAAACTGTTAGGAGAGTAATATTTCAAGTATGTCCTATCTACACTCCCATGTTGTCAAGCTGTGAACAGAGTGTGTACATTAACACAGTGGCATGTATGTGCATAATACTAATGTGTAATCTGGAAGTTTGTGTGGCAACAGTCAGGTGGTGCTAACAAACATTGCTCCCACAGGTACATCGGATACGAACACTGTGCTGAGAAATAAAGGCCATTATAACCTGTGCTGGTACTGTTCATTCTGGTATTATAGGGGATTGTGAGTGTTGCAGTTTCTCTGAATAATAAAGTATCACTGATCACTGTCACCCACACTGTGCTACATAACAGAACTGTGTAGGAAAGCATGTATATGTGTGTGTCAGGTCACTAAAGTTGGAAGAGGGCAATATTCTAGATATGTCCCAGCACACCAGCATGTAGTCAACACATGGCCAGAGTCTGTGCAGAAAGAGTTGGATAGCTATGTGCACAACATCAACCAGGGATCTGGGAGTATGTGTAGAAACAATTAGTTGGTGTTAACAAACATTCCCTCCACAGGTATACCAGGTAAGAGGTGTATACTGCAGGTAAACCCAGTGCATGTGTAATGATGACGACAGCCATATCACTGTCCAAAGTAAGGCTATAGGGTAGTGTAGTAATACTTGTAAGGTACAGATAACAGCACTGACTAGGAAAGTAATGTGGACTACAGGAACATACTAGTTGGTAATTGACACCCCCCCTCACCAAATCTCCAACAATAACATACCCACCCCAACTGGTATGTAATGACACCTATGTTCTGATAATGCCCAATTGCTTGATAAATATTTTAAATAGCTCCCATGCATGTGCTATATTGAATTATTCCAACATTGGTGGCATGGTGCCATCAGTGTACCTGCATGCTGTTCTTATTACCACTATGGTCCCATATATGCATGTGTTCTGTTTGCTATGCAACTGTTCCGTATGTGGTGTCTGGGTTAATGGGAATATCGATGCATGCTGTTATACCTAACCTTGGAATGTGTTGACTATTACTAACCCACATATGATGATGAAATATAAATACTATAGCACGCTTGGGAAGGCCAGTCCCAGCGGACCCACCTCTCCCACCTCAGCTGTCCGTGGCACTGGGCACCAGAATGTCTGGAGCCCAACCTGGGACCTCCCTGTCCATTGGTCCTGCACCACCTTCAAGTGGAACCACGTCAGGGGATGAGACTTGCCCCCCTAGGAGCTTGAGTGGACAGGCACCTGTCACCCATCGCCAGGTTGGGGTTGTGGTGCATAGAGAGATCAACCAGCAGCTTGGTGATATTCTACTCCAGCTCGAGGGATGCATGTTGCAAATAGAGCATCAATCTGGCTCTGCGACAAAGCCCCAAGCACAGCTACCATCGGGGCTGTGAAGGTGCAGTAGTGACTGCCAATGGGTGGGGACCTCAGTCCCACTGTTTTCACTAGGGGCTCATGGGCTTCCAATTTCCCAATACCTCTCCCCATCAAGGTGTTTATCCTCCACGTGTCATATACCACCCTTGTATGCTTTTTGTTTGTCTTTTCTGTTAACCGACCCAACTTATCTCCCCAAATATTCCTACTACCCTTCCCCAGCATCCCACTCTCACCTGAAAATGAAAAGGGCAATCTGTTCCTACAAAAAAATCTCGTCCCATACGTAGCTGTCCATTTCGCACATGTGTCCACTGGACACATGTAATCTGGTCTAATTGACATCATTACTTAATATTGTTGTCCTCACCCCATCCCAGGGTTTTGAGTGTCCAAATCTACCTCTGAATTCAGTGTACATGCACAGCTGTTGCTGTAGAAGAAATTGGCAGGTATGGACCTTCCTTACACCATTCCTGCACATCCCTGGCTATTTTCCCTACTGTCTTTCCTTCTTTGTGCCCCTTTTTTCACCACTTTCCTATCAACCCCTTTTTCATTTCTTTTAAAGAAATTAGCACGGGGGTAAGCAGGGAGTAAGTACTTTTAAGCAGCAGTAAGCAGCTTTAAGCCTGTTTGTGTGGAGTTAAGCAATACCTACACTGGTTAAGCAATTTAGATGCTAACTGAGTATAAAAAACTGTAACCAGAAGTTAGCAGTGCTTACCTCCACACAAACCAGCACAAACCCACTTACAACTGCTCAAAAGTGCCTTAATCACTCTGCATCCAATGGCCCTTGTTCTGCCCAGCAACAAAATAAACAGCCTCCACAAGGCTCAAACCCAGGACCCTGCACACCATAGACAAAGTGATTTATCACTAAGCCATGTCAGATGTACAAAACCCTGATGTATTCACAAACATATCATCCAGCCCAGTCATTCAGCAGTACAGAGAATGTATTCCAACATGTAGATATATGTGTGTGTGTAAATATATTAATATCTAAAGAGATACAACATATCTATATATATATATATATATATATATATATATATATATATATATATATATATATATATATATATATACACATATATAAACATATATAATGCAAATGCCTACATCTATAGATATATATGTCTCCATCTATATGTCAAAATATAAACAGCAAGTTATATATATATGTAAGCAGATATATATATATATATATATATATATATATATATATATATATATATATATATATATACGGACATAGTTATATTTATGTAAGCAGATATATATATATATATATATATATATATATATATATAGGTATATACGGACATACATCTGTAGATAATGGGAAAATAGCATAAACATATATGTCCACATGCACCGTTAATGGAGTTGAGAGGCCCCAAACAATATACGTCTTGTACAAATAGGTATACCTCCCCACACAGCCAAATATGTCCACCCTGCAATACTCTACCATGTGTTGCAGATCCCATAACCAGGACCTGACACAACATGGGCACAAGATGTTAACAGTACTCCAACCCACATGTATGATGTCAGGCTGGCATCGGTAACATATCACGCAGTACAGTCTGGCTCCCATAGGTACTGTACAATGTGGAAGGTATCAACATCCCTAGGATACATATACACAGACACATATATGCATATGTATGTATGTATGTATATATATATATATATATATATATATATATATATATATATGTGTGTGTGTGTGTGTGTGTGTGTGTGTATATGTATATATATATATATATATATATATATATATATATATATATATATATATATATGTGCCTATACATACACATGCAGAGATATGTATAGTAAGATATATATGTAGAAGGTGCACACAATATGTAACAGCCATTATGCCTACAGGTAACACCTTAACAAATGGACACTGTATGAGCCACCCATACAAATGGCAATTGTTGCCTGCAACATGTATCCACAAAGAGGTCATAGGATATGACACCACACAAAGGTTTGCATAAATGGAAAACATTTATTTGCTTACTATTACAGTTGTATGTGCATGGCATATTGCTGTTCAGACACTAAATCCATATAAACAGAGTAATGCAACTGTGAAACAGTTATACTAATACAGTAGTCTAGAAAGGATTACAAATGACAATTGTTGCCTGCAACATATATCCACAGAGAGGTCATAGGATATAACACCACACACAGGTTTGCATAAATGGAAAACATTTATTTGCTTACTATTACACTTGTATGTGCATGGCATATTGCTGTTCAGACACTGAATCCATATAAACAGACTAATGCAACTGTGAAACAGTTATACTAATACAGTAGTCTAGAAAGGATTACAAATGTTGCTGTCCAGGCCGAGCCCTTCAAAAAGTACAAGAGTAAAGACAGACTGGGCCACAGGATACCAAACAATCAACAGTAAGTAATGCAGGTGTATAGTACAGCAGCCTCTATCTACACTCTGTACACAATCCCTAGGTGGTAAAGACCTCAGTTGACACAATGGGATGTAACTGTTACATAACAAGGCATAACTGACACCATCACAAGCACACTGACAGACAGAACAGTCTGTATGGCAGGAAGCAGTAGGCCTGCATTAACCCAGTTTATGTACATACTTTAAATATAGGTGAATTGTATAGTAATGTACATCCATATACCTTAAGGCAGCCCACCCCTGATACCCCCACATGTTGTAACAACCTAGGTTATTTATGGTGCATCCACCCCCAGACTCAATAATACAGGGCCATATACCACTGTTACATACACTGGCCTCTGGAGTACACTAGGGCACACATGAATTATGTAGGTAATGCCCACACATATTTGGCCTCAGTCTAACCATATGTGTGGGGGATACAACAGCAGTGGACTGATAGCAGGTATGGCAGCATGATATACTCACAGCCTACTACAGAACAACCCTTGACAGCATGTCATATGTGCAAAGCTTGGTGTGTATGTGGAGGACAGAGTCTGGAACACAGGCCCATATGTGGAAAACTGTTGTTAGTCACTGGTGTTACAGGATAGTCTGCAACATACCCTTAGTCAGGGATATAAAGTTAGAAACATAAATGGATGTAGCCATGTACTGATCACACTCAACACACACACTACCAGTGAAATATCTCACACAGGACCTGTGTGGTGGACAGACAAGACATGATAGGTACACCTCTGACCATCAAATCAAGAGGATAGGCCCACAATTGAGAGCTATGCAGACAGACTGCATTCCAAGGTAAACTAGTATGTACACACAAACCCTGTAACATCAGTACTATACAAAGAATAACACAACTGTAATTACACTCTGTAGTTCTGGAACCTTGTATAAATATGTAGCTGGCCTGAGTGTACAGATTCTCCTGTAAGAGATATTGCTACCTGCTGTCTCTACCACAAATGCAAACACACAAGAAGGAAATCTATCACACAGGAAAGGTAAAAGGACCGTGCCCACATGATGTAGGGATGTATAGTAGGTGGTTGCCATGACAGTGGTAATTGAAAGTACTACACAGCAAGCTGCATGCAGTTAATCGATCTGGATATTAACAGCCATGTAGATGGGTATAACATGTAACTTATGGTATACATTTGCCACCATAGGTTATGCATTCACACACCCTTGTCTGTCCTGCCACATAATAACCACTGGTACAGAGATGCCATGGCCACATACTCCCCACTAGATAGTGACATACATCTGTACAGCATCCCACTGTTCTGTCTAACATACATGACTGTTATGATGGCCCGGCAGCAGTACATCTGGAAAGTGTCTGGACATTACATCCCACTGGGTACGTACACTAAGCTGCTAAGCATGTAACAAAGCACTATGCAGGATACAGGCAGACTGGCTCAACACTGACCTACATTTCCCATGGGGGAGTGCACATGTATCTGCATATATAGCAGGCTGTACAGGCATGCCACAGCACATGGTTACATGCACCTGTGTGACAGTGCTTAACCACAAACAATGTGAACACAGCCACAGCCACATATGGTAAGCCAGCGTAATATTACAGTATATGGACTATCTGTTCGACATCAACCTCATATGTGCCACTCACACACTAACCCTACATATACTGTGCCACTACACAGTATATGTAGGGTTAGTGTGTGAGTGGCACACACTAACCCTACATATACTGTGCCACTACACAGTGTAGTCCAATGCCTGTCTGTGGTATGGGACATGTGCGTGTATAGCCCTACAAACATGTAAGCCGATAGGGTAACATACAGTGGAGTAGCATGTAACATTAGATAGAACAGGACCAAGAACAATGACATCCACCACAGTCTGTACACAGGCCAAGGTACATATTAACAATACACTCACTGTTGACAATTACCATAAGTACACAGACCTCAGTACTGTACACACAACCACAAAATGTCCAGGTTATGTCAGCAAATATAACCCCTACTATACATAACATGTGTAGCAGTCTGATATCTCACTGGCTTGTTATCAGATATGATGTCACTAATTATAGTGTACAGCACATATGCACCCCTTACTGCATGACATATGTTCAAAGGTTGACAGGGTTGTGGCTGGAGGCACATACACAGGGCCAATATTGACATGTTGCTGTGATAACCTCATACATTTACTGTTGTAACATGGTTTGTTGCAACATATGTCCTATGAGGGATATGAAGTCAGTAACTCTCATGACTTTTACCATCTACAGTCTGCAATCCTCACACTACCTTCTGCAGTTTACAGAGAGGTGCTCTGTGGGTAACACATGAAACAAAAGGCACCACACACTGCTCAGTGTGCAGATGACCCTACAGATGGGGTTTCCCTCATAAACATAGCACTGACATGGCAGGTATTAAAACATGTCGGACACCCATATCCACGCACTCCCTGTTAAATCAACATTACTCTAAATACAGTATAGCAGCACTTACAGTCTGTAGTCAGGTCAGGCACATCCCCCTCCTGTGTGTTGGCCTGTTTCCACAGTGTATGTT
Organism: Protopterus annectens; assembly: GCF_019279795.1. Taxonomy (NCBI): domain Eukaryota; kingdom Metazoa; phylum Chordata; order Ceratodontiformes; family Protopteridae; genus Protopterus; species Protopterus annectens. The sequence continues at coordinate 893,415,489 of NC_056725.1, forward strand.
GTTAAAGGTAAATCCCCAATCCATCTGAGATGCTGTTTGCCAAACAACAGATCAGGCTCCTGCTCACAGTGAATGAAAGGCCCAATACCAACAAAATTTTCTTAGATATTGGAGTGTGTTTCCATGCAATTGGCTATGGGAATGTTACCACAGCTATTCCACAAACAATCAGCTAGAGGAGGGCTGCAGTTCACGTAGAGGCCATCAGCTGATCATGAACATCACTTAAAATACACATGTTGCTAACTAAGCAAAGCAGATGTAAGTCTCAACATCCACCAGAGAGGGAGTGAGAGAGGCAGCCAGAGGCAAAGAAATATCAGGGAGGGTTGGGAAAGTAAAACCTAAGCATGTTTGTGTCACACACCTACCAGTACAGGGTATCAAACCCCTGATGTCTATGTAGTGCTATCAGATGTCCATGCAGTTATTGGGTGCACCACATAGATTACATGTTGAGGAGCCATCAGAACGTATATGTGATGGTGAGTGACATCTGCAACAGGGATATGGTAGCTACGCAGTAGGTGTAGTACACGTACCAGTCCACATGAACAGGTATCAGCATCAATACAGCCACACTCTCACAGGGGCACACACACATTGACATACTTGGCAGGGCCAGGAATGCAACTCATCACTAGTGGGATTGCCACAACACAGTACTGTGCAGGTATCATATGCACCACAAGGGTCATATGGAGGTTATATGGGCAAAGGGTATGTGAAGGTGTCTGACATCAGACAGTATGCTTCAGTATGCCAATGGGGGTTGTAGTGAGTGTGAATGTGGTCATATGCATCATATAACACACACACAGACACGGGTGCCAGTACAGACATGCATGGGTGGATTGTGTCATGGGTGTGTAGTGGTTGGTGGTGCCAGATGGCTATACAAGGCTAGGTGATGGGTGTACCTTGGCATCAGGCCACATAACAATGGTCTGCATTGTGGCTCAGGGGTGTAGTATCGGGAATTGCCCACACAGGTAGGTATTGTATTCACCATCCAGTCACCTGGGTGACTATTGCATTTGGCCAATGCTGTTCATTGCTTGCCATGTATGTGTTCCTTAGTCATTGACATGGATGGTGTCTGGATGTGCACACCTCCCACATGCATGTACAGTGACATGTGGAACTGGACCTGGGGTATCTGGCCCATGTTGTGTACACATATTATCATCAGATGTGCCAGTCCTGGCCTCATGTGGTGGGAACTGTTAATGGACAGCAGGATGACCATGCACCTACATTGATAGCATGATACCAGTATTCCCTGTTGTCTGTGACATCTGTCCATACAGAGCTTGTGTTTCAAGCATGGTATCCCCTTTGTGAGTTGCATTTGCTGGCACCACAGCTGGTGTGGATGTCCAGTGGAGAACAGGGGGGAGGTACACTGTCGGCATGTACGTGCCTATTGGACTGATGGACAGGGTGCCATGCCATCTGTAGCCCACTGCAATCACACCATGGTTACTATCAGTGGGCAATAGGCAAGGTACTACCAACATAGCGGGTGTTGCCTAGACAAGTGTGTGTGTGTGTGTGTGTGTGTGTGTGTGTGTGTGTGTGTGTGTGTGTGTGTGTGTGTGTGTGTGTGTGTGTTTGAGACATGGGTTGAGAATGTTCCCTGGGTAATACAAAGGTTGCTAACGTAGTTCAGCTGACATTGATGTCACATTTAGGGGTATGGATTTGCACCCCAGCCTCTCGGCTATTTCACATCTGTTATCCCTGTACGGTGGGCATTGTGATATATACTAGGGCCACCATATAAGAAGTTTGCAAAACCCGCTCCACATTGAGTCCAGTTATTACACACTCACACCCACCTCCACACAGGATACGAATGACAAACACACAAACCTGTCATGTCTGGGATTAGAACTCCTACCTTACTAGCATGTTATACTACAGCAGTACGTAGTTCTAGGATGCACCACAGAGATTACTGGAATACTCTTTCCCCAAAGGTGTATTTCACAGTGAATGAGATCAGCAGGATTGCCAAAGTCGAGCATTTGAATTGTACTGAGTGTGAGTAGCCTAAAGTGCATTGCTCCCTACACAGACATAGAACCACACACAAAACATCCAAAACTGTCATGTGTGGGAATAGAACCACTACCAGAATTCTATATCACACTACAGCATAATGCCGTTATAGGATGCAACACAGGGATTGCTGGAGTGCCCCTTCCCCAAATGTGTATTTCATAGTGAATGACATCAGCAGGATTGCCAAAGTAGGGCATTTGATTTGTACTGAGTGTGACTAGCATAAAAAGCATTGCTCTTTCTACACACACACACACACACACAAACACACACACACACACACACACACACACACACACACACACACACACACACAAACACTCGCCATGGCTGAGATTAGAACTCCTACCTAACTAGTTTATCACACTACAGCAGTACGCAATTACATGATGCGCCATGGAAATTACTAGGCTACAACTTTCCCAAAGGTGTATTTCAAAGTGGATGACCTCAGCAGGCTTGTCATAGTAGGGGTATGGGGAGGGCAGTGTGTGTGTGCATGGGCCATAACCCATTCATCTAGAGGTTGACACACCACATGTGGGCACACGCAGGGTTATATTCCACAGGTACGTGTATACAGCTGGGAGATGACTACTTCCCTGTTAGTCATGTTGCACAGCTAGCACTTGCACCACATAGTCTGTAATGCTGACAGATAGCAGTGGATAGTATATACAGTGAGTGACATCTGAACCTCATGTTGTTGTAGCCATTTGGTGTGTGCTGGGTGGGGCAGGCTTCATAATGGATGGCTCCTTGTCACACATCTGTGTACGTCTACTTTTGGCTTATTATAGTTTGCTGTTGTTGGATATATGTCTGTATTCCTATCCACTGTATGTTTAAAACATGAGTGGTGCATACCGAGTAGTGTCTTCTCTAACATCTGCAACTGTCAGATATGCCCAGTGTTGTTTGCAGACATGGGCTTCATTTGTTTCAGTGTGTGAGCATGCCCAGTATGGCCTTCTGTACTGCATGTGTGGATTGATTCCAGGTAGTTTGTACTCCAGTGCAGACCTTTATGTTGTACACCTACAGGTAGCAAACTGTTTCTGCAGGGTATCTGTCAATCATTTGGCAATATGGGGACAAAGTGTGCAGGGGATCTTGAGTACTGTAGGTGATTGTGTCTGTGCTGCTTCACTTCAGCTACATGGTACTGCTGTTAGCAGAGATATTCAGACATGTGTAATGTTATACACTGTGATGTTTTCTGTCCTCATGTACTGTCAGGTGGACATTCCTGGTCACAGTGATGTCTTGGGGGACAAGGGTGACTGCAGCTGTGTGCAGTATTGTGGGCAGATGCCTATATACTTATGGTAGGTTATGGCATCCTGGTGGGGGAGCTGCAGACCCTTGCAGCTGGGTCTGTGTATCCAGTTCAGCACCTTGACAGAGTCCTAGCAGAGGATCCCATACTTGTACATCCATCAACATGTCAGTATGGCCTTATATTGCTATGGCAATACCTCACAGCTGTTCAGATTTGCACAGGTTACCTAGAGACATGGGCCATGAGTCAGGACATTACCCTTATTGTGGTGTACAGGCAGGTATGTAGCCACCCATTTATGTGTTTACAGCCAGGGATAGTGTGTGCACACAGCTTTGTGTCGGATCTTGCACATTCCATGCTTCCCATGCTCCCACCCCTCCCTCTGTTATTTTATCCTCTTCCTTACACTATGCATACATTCTCAAATACTTTCCCTATGCTTATCACCCCATCACAGCTGTGTGTTGGTGTTGGTCCACAATTCATGTAGTTGGACATGGTGGACATGTTACTGTGGTTTATCCACATGACCTTGCATGTGGCTTATGTGGAGTGTGCTGTGTTGTTATTTGGGTGTCCATGACATAACATGAATTGGTGGTTCATGTACGACACAGACCCTTGGCAGAGTCCTGTGGGCCATTAGGTGTTGATGCGGGCCAGATGTGGCAGGCCGTTGCATTCTGTCAGTCCTACAATCTCAGACCGCCATACAGTATATTCCCCTGGGCTGACAGGGTAGGTGTGCTAGGTGTTCATGCCAATACCTTCTATCAGTCTTGATCAGGTGGTGTGGATGCTGGCAGGTTGCTACCTACAGCTAGTGACACACCTGCATGGGACACCTGCACTGCATGCTGCATTCTATCCCTGTTGCCATATACAGGTGGGGTAATATTGTACCCATTGACCACAGCAAGGGTACAACCAGAGAGGTACCTGTGGGTGGTGTTTGTGTGAGCTGGGTGCATGCATTCTATGGACACTACTTGCATCTGACATGCAGATATGCATTGGGCATTCCAGTTATGCTTGCATGTGCAGGTACATCAGCTGGTTCCCAATACATTAGTCCTACCTCCTTTGTGATCTGCGAGTGTTTGGGCAGACAACACCGGTATCTCCTACTACAGGACCAGATAATGTGAGGCCTACCTGTCTGTACTATTCTAAGGGTGTGTCCATTTCACAGTGACACATTATATAATGTATGTGTGGGGTACTTTCCCCTGTGTACTTGTTGTATATCTAGCCCAACAGCCATGTCATGTCAGTCTTTCAGATGGTGACACATATTACCACCATACATTTATGATGGCTTACTGCTAGCTTGTGTTATACTGGTGGGTATTGTGATTTACACTGCTGTTGTGAGGACTTGTCCCTGTCATTATCAGTAGTGGGCAATGGCCACCAAGTCTTACCTAAATATGCATACATACTGACCACTCTCACACAATATGAAACACACACCAACCTAACACACACATACCTGCATATTGTGCAGATGATACAACCTATCCTGCTACCTTGGCCACCTCTGTGCTCCACTGGTTTTATACCTATGCATACATGTTACTACATTTCTACATAGGGTTGTGGAGGGCCACACCTGACTGTTACAACTTGTGTACATCGGATTGGGTGGGGGCACACCAGATCATTGCCACATGTTTACATAGTTTTGGTGGGGCACACTGGACTGTTACTACATTCCTAAGTAGGGTTGGGGGAGCACACCTGACTGTTTCTACATTCCTACACAGGATTGTGGGAGGGGGACACACCTGACTGTTACTACATTTCTATGCTGGTTTGGGGGTAGGGCAAACCTTACTGTTTCTACATGTCTACATAGAAGTGGAGGCACACCTGACTGTTACAACCTTTCTACATAGGATTGGGGGACACACCTGACTGTTACTACATTTCTACACAGGATTGGGGGCACAGTTGACTGTTACTACATTTCTACACAGGATTGGGCTGGCACACCTGACTGTTACTACATTTCTATGCTGGATTGGGAGAGGGGGTACACCTGACTGTTTCTTCAGGTCTACATATGATTGTGGGGGGGGGCACACCTGATTGTTTCTACATTTCTACACAGGATAGGGTGCACACCTGACTGTTACTACATTTCTACACAGGATTGGGTGGGACACACCTGACATTTTCTACATTTCTGCACATGACTGGGGGGGGCACACCTGACTGTTTATACATGTCTACCTAGTATGGGGGACAGGCACACCTGGCACTTGTACACATTTGCTATGACTGTACTAGTATGTCAGGTACTCCATTTCATTCTGTATTCTAACCTATCATGCTGATAAAAGGCACATCAGTGTACTACAGGTCTTATCTTTGGTTGACCTAGATATTAGTGTCATACTTCCTACCCTTCTGAATTAACATCCTACTGCCTGACCTGCTGTAGTCTGTCTGTGTAGGTCTGGGGGTGGTTACACATAAGCATCATTAAAAGGCCATAGCACAGCCTCTGTTTGTGTTTTACTGCAGCTGTCCTGCTGGCTGAGACTGTTATTGGGTATGTGAACCTCACTGACTGGCATGTGTGAGTCATATGGACACACATGTGGCCCAGCACATTTCCTGCAGTGGGTTTTGTCACCATGTGTAGTACTGGTTACTGTGGTGACTCCAGTATTTGTAACAGATGTTACAGTGCTACTATAGGTGTCTACTATCTGCTGGCATACCATTCAGCCACCCAATTCCCTTGTATGCTCACATCCGTACCATAGATACAGGTAACAACACATTCTACTCCATATGACAATTGGTGGCTGATTGAATTACCTTGTGTTTGTTCTAGTAATGAGGATGGTGCTGCAGAGCTACCTATGTCAGATGCGCATAGTGCACTCCCTATACATGGTTTAGCACAGGCAGTGTCATGTTTGGCATCCCTTTTACTGTATGTGAGAGTCAGAGTGAGGTGTTATTCCACGAGTACCTCCTGTGTCAGTCTATGTGCTATGTATTGCCTCTTTGCCAAGGCCAGGACATACTGGGCACACCTCCTTCTGCCTACTGGGGCAGGCTCAGGTTGTTCCTCCTCCGAGTCACTCTGTGCCTGTGCAGGCCTTGGCATTGGTGGGGGGCTGTGTGGGCCTGACCAGTGCTGTTCCTGCTGCAGCTGTTTCCACAGGATCATATTGTGTAGCATGGCACATACGATGACAATTTGGATACATGTAGCTGGTGAGTACTGCAAGGCTCCACCGGATGTGTCCAGTACTCCACTGGAATTGTCCAGGTACTGGAACCATGACTTGAGCATCCCAAACAAATGCTCTATTATGATTCTGATCTGTGCGTGTGCCTCATTATGGAGTTCTTGTTCAGTTGTGTGTGCATTTCTGACGGGTGTCATCGGCCACGGCTCCAGTATGTATCTAGCATCTCCCACTAGTTGACCTTGAGGGATGTCCCCATTGGCATATCTGTGGTACAGCTGTGTCAGATGCCAGATGTAGGAATCATGATAGCTTCCAGGGCAGCCAGCACACACACATTCATTATTATGCTCTGGGCATCACACACAACCTGGCAGTTGATGGAGGGGAAGCCCTTGTGGTTGATGTAGACCATACTCTGCTCACCGGGTGTTGCTTTGATGCATATGTGCATGCAATCTATAGCATCCACTACCTCAAGGTATTCTGCTGTTTGGTGGAATAGTTGCATGTTGCCGGCCAACGCTTCACGGGTGTTGGGGAAATATACATGCTCACCGCCATGTGCTGACATAGCATCCAGGAACTGGTGGAATATCCTGGATGCTGATGCCAGTAAGATTCCATCATATCTGCAGTTGGCCCTAGGAAGGTACCTGTAGCTAGTATTCTTAGGCCTACACATACCTTGGTATCCACTGGGATGGGTTCCCCATGTTATTTCTATGTGAGAGACGTGGCCGGCACAGCTCAACAATTTGCTGTAGGAGGTCCCTGTCCATCTTATAGGGCACCACTTTCTCCAGCTCATGTAGCCCCCTGGTAGGTTAACCTGGGTCTGTACACTCTCCTCTATCTCCTCACTGTGGGTTGGTCAACAGCATTCACATCCTCACTACCCTCAGCTTCTCCCATAACTTGTATGATAACTATTGCAGCCCCTATCATTTTGTTGTTTTGTTTGTTAAAAGTTCCCTGCTTGTATACATCAGTGGTGTAGAGTATGGGAAAAAACAGAGGGAAAGGTGTTTGCATGGTTTATAGTAGTGTTCTGGGCTGGGCTGGTCTGCTGCCTGTGTAATTAGCTGATCCTGATACATTAAACATGCCATCTATGCCAGTTCTACTAGATTACCTTCCTACTGCTGTTTTCCCTTCCCATTGCCTTCCTGTGTAAGCCCGGGGGTGCACCACGCAGAGTCATCAAATGTGCACAGAGCTGCTCTTTCCTGGTTTACTTTTTTTTTCTTTAAAACTTGGTGCGCGGCACGCACACCTGCTTAAGCAATGTAAAGAGTGCTAGGCAACCTCAGACATGCCCCCTTGCTAAGCTCTGCTAAGCTAGGAGCAAACCTGAGCCACAGGGCTCCAATCTACTTACAGTATGCCTGAAGCCCCCACCCATGATGTCACCTAACTCCTAGGCTTGCACTAAGCTATTCCTACTCTTACACTGTTTGGACTTGGCTAGCATGCTGGGAAAAACTGGGATTCACTATCCTTACCCTGATTTGCATAGGATTGCCTGCTAATGCATAGTTACATGTCTCACACTGAGCCTCCCTCCTTAGCAACCACTAATCACCGGCCATGTTGTCTTCTGTCTGCCATTGACCTACATGGCAGAATAGTGATTTTTTTATGCTTATTTTAGGTTTATTTTAATATTTTCCCCCAATCCGGTTTGCGCACTGCTGCCCTATGCTTAAACAGTCGAGATCAGCTAAAAAAAAAAAGAAAAGTTGATTTTTTTATTTTTTAAGTTGCTTGCAATGCCAATGGCCTTATACTTGGCCATTGGTATGCTTCCTGAGTAAAGCACTTTATTTTTACATGGGAAAGCAGTGTTAAAATTATTATTCTTATAAGTTATGTAGTAACTGATACTTGTCAACCAGGGTAGTGTAGCTGGTCTAAAGTGGAAGTATGAGTACATATAACAAATTAAATCACCCATGTGCTTCCTGAGTGATATGCAGCCTTTATTTGGAGCTGTCACAGCTCTGTTTTGGATTTTGCAGAAATGTACTTGGTTACTAACTGAGTACATTTCTGCAGATTGCACAAGTCCTGCATGGCTGGTTGCAAGCTTCCTGGATCACAAATTCACCTCATTTGCATGGATTTCTCCTGCAAATGGGGTGATTTGTATACAGGGGCTTAGTCCATGTAGGACTAGTGCAGGAGTGCTCTTGCACACCCCTGCAGGCTGTTCCTGGATCACACAGCAGACATATTGCCTGCTAGAGCTCCTGCACTAATCCTGCATGCCGTGCAAGGCATACAGAATCCGGGGGACAGTGTGCCAAACATACTATGTGCATGCTACTGTACGTAGCAGAGACATTAAAGACATATTTTCTACCCTGATCAGGATGAAGAAACTCTCCAGAACTGTCTATATAATTAAACTAATTACAACAATGACATGCCCCGGGATTCAATAAACTCCATGCAGGAATAGTGCTATTCCTGCACGGAATGAACCTTGTCGATTTCCCCTTATCTTTAACAACAGAGCACCTTGCATATTCATGAAGGCATGCTACTGCTAAGGCTAAATGGACACGAACACTACTGAGTGCAAGGGTGTGTTTAAGTAGTGCATGCAGATTTAACACATCCCCTGCACTCAGAAAGTGTCATACAGTACTTTTTAAATGCATGTCAGTGTCCGCAGTCACTGAAATCAAATAAAATAGTAAAACAATGTCCATGGACACTGAATAGATAGGGGATTAAGAAATTAATGTAGGGGTGTGTGACAGGTTCAGTCACCCACCCCCTGCATTGTCAAAGTGCCTTATGGCTCTTTGCAAGTGATTTCAGTTTTCACAGACACTGAAAGCAGGAAGTTTGGGTAGGAAGCAATGCAGGGGGTATGTGACAGGTTCTGTCACATACCCCCTGCATTGTTAAAGTGCCGTATGGCGCTTTGCAAGTGATTTCAGTGTCCATGGACACTGAAAGCTGGTAGACCAGATAGGAAGCAATGCAGGGGTTGTGTGACAGGTACTGTCACACACCCCTTGCATTGTCAAAGTGCCATACAGCACTTTGCAAGTGCTTTCAATGTCCATGGACACTGAAAGCAGGAATACTAATAGGAAGCAATGCAAAGTGTGTGTGACAGGTACTTTCAGACACCCCCTGCACTGCAAAAGAGCCATACGGCCACATATTTCAACTGTACAGGTTTCCGCAGAATGCCCAGATACCTGCCTCATATACCTTTCAACCTCCTAGAACATGAACGCTGTACAAAGCCATAAAAAATGGAGGGACAAAGGCCCAAAAATAGGGACACTTTTTAAATATTGCTCTTGCAAACTTGGAAAGTTGATAGAATAGCAGGTTTTACATTAGCAGGGATTTCCTGAAGGGTATGAAGTCTGAAACCCAAATGTCTGTCATTATGTTCTGACATCAACCTTGAGTGATTTGCCAATGATTTGCTAGAAAACCACAATGAAAAATGGACCAAAAATATGAGGCAATAAGCTGGACATTCTGCAAAAATCTGTACAGTTCATAGGTATGGTGCCTCATGTTTGTAAGAGCAATATTCAAAATCTGTCCGTATGTGCCCCCTTACAATTTCCCTTACTGTGACTGACAAGGAGTACAGATACATGTAAATAAAGTGGGTTTATTAATTTATTTATTTTTTTCCATTCTAAGGTATGTTTAAGCATAGCTGAACGGGTGTGCACGTTATGGCCCTCTGCTCAGCATTGCTTAAACATCCCATAGTTGATAAATAAAAATATACAGCTAAAATCCTAATACTGAGATAGTGTAGTGGTTATAGTCCTGCTTTTGTATGCAGGCATTCATGGTTTGAGTACCAAAACAGGCACTTTATTTTTACATGGGAAAGCAGTGTTAAAATTATTATTCTTATAAGTTATGTAGTAACTGATATTTGTCAATCAGGGTAGTGTAGCTGGTCTAAAGTGGGAGTATGAATGCATATAACAAATGAAATCACCCATGTATACACAAGTGTCCGATACAGTATAGTCACACTCCATGGTAATGTAATGAAAACACATAGAGGGAAGTCATGTAAAGTAAATCATATACACTTACTAATATGTGAGTAATGATTAATTAGGTCATTATTCTGATCTTCTTCTTCTTCTTTCAGCTTTTCTCAGTTTGGGGTTGCCACAGTGGATCATCTGTCTGCTCATGATTGGCAGTGGAGTTTTATGGTGTCGAGTTGCCATGCCAGCACCCAACCTTCCACAGAAGGCACACACACACACACACACACACACACACACACACACACACACACACACACACACACACACACACACTCACACACACACACACACACACACACACACACCTAGGGCCAATTTAGAGTGTCCAGTCCACCTACTGCATGTCTTTGGGATGTGGGAAGAAACCAGAGCACCTGGAGGAAACCCACGCAACCACAGGGAGGACATGCAGACTCTGCACAGAAGGAACCCCAGCCGAGAATCAAACTGGAGAACCTCTTGCTGTGAGGCGGTAACGCTAACCGCTGCACCACCGTGGCTGCCCAATTAGGTCATTATTCTGATATTTTCTAAAAATGAAAAGTGAGCAATGGTTAGCAGTACTCAGCTATGCTTAGCTGGTTTAAGTATTGCTTAGACGTAAATGCTAAGCAGCAGTCAGCTCAGCTAAGCGGATTTGCTCACCGTTAAGCAGTGCTCACCAATTACCCCTATAAGTATTGCTCAAATTGACTTAGCGGGTTTGTGCATCACATAGCTGAGCTCATCATTTTCAAAGTGGTCCAATGATGGCAAAGGGTGGGAATATAGCCTTATTTAAACAGCTCATGTGGGAATACAGCCAGAATCTGTTGTAGCTTGCTCTGAGTAAGAACTATGACAGGCGTTGGTAATGGCTTGCACTTTCTGGCACAGTGCTGGAGTATTTTGGAGTCCAGAGTCATGGTTGGGCTCATTGTTGTAAACCATGATGACAGAATGCTTTGGGGCCAGTACCAGGGCTGACAGTATAAAGTGGAGGCCTGGGACAATATAGCATGTGATATCACCAGTGCCACTGGCATCTCCTGAACTTGTGAGCAGGTACGGCATCACTATGCCAACCTAAAGCAGAGGAAGGGGGTGCTCTTGGCCCAATGGATCCAAGACATTAGGGCCAACCATGCTCGAGCAGTTTGTAAGTATCCCAGATATAGCTGTACCAAATTCTAGCCTAAGTATGTGATAGACCGGTATGCATAATGTTTGTTTTCTCCCCTTACAGCTGCAGTGGATAGGACTAGCAATGTTGAGGCCCATGCAGACAGACTGATAAGGCTGCACCAACAAATTGGTGAGCAAATATCTACCTTGCAGTATATAGTGAAATAAATAAGAAGGATTAAATTGTTTACTGTGTTTTGTGTCTAACGATTAAATAAATGTTTGCCAGACTGATAGTGATTTACAGCATATGCAGTGGTAGAACACTGTGTCATATGCCTACAATAAAAACCTATACCATCAACTGTTGTGTTGATTCTAGTATGTTGTTGGAGAAATAGAATGTGTACAGGTTCTGCACAGAAAATATGGCTTTGACAGCATGAATTAACAGAGGTTGTTCTGAGAACCAGCTAGTATGCAAAACAGTAGATTGTGGAGCTGTAATTCAAGATATACATGACATATGACATATGTTATACACTAAGATTCGAATCCTGAATACTAATGACAAATGTATTACAGTGTGTCCCCTGCTGCAGTGCCATGTGTTAACCTTTGCTTTCGAGATCATATAATTTCAAAGGATTACTGTACAGTACACTATCTGTCATGCATGAACCTCAGGATTACAAGGTCAGACTGTCTAACCCACAGACTATTAGGCAGAAAACATTTCAGCAAGAGACAGCAGTTCTCCAATAGCTCAGTATGATGCAAAAGAGCCTTGTAGTTCATTTTAGCACACCCAGACATGGTTTGAATGCAGGGAGTGGTACTAAGATATGTGATACACACACTCAAGAAATCTTGCATATTTGTCGAAACAGTCAAATAGTGGTAACAGATATTTTCTCCACAGGTCTTACAGGTAATGAAATGTTTGTAGTAGCTGTCTGAAAGTTATAACAATACACCATGTACAACTGTCCCACTGTCCAACCCCCATCCCTGCAAATGACAGCTGGATAGGTACATACACCATGCCCTCTTCCTGAGACATATCTCTCAAGTGTCATGCAGTCACGGCTAATGGTCACTGCTGCCAATCACCTTGGACACAGATAGGAATCTAGGTGAATTATGCTAGTAGCAGACTCACACAACATCATTGCAGGGTAGCCCTTCTTTGTCAAGTATTTAACCCTTACATGTACAAGCCCCCTCCAGTAAAGTAGCCACAGTTCACCCAGTCTGCCCCATATAATAACAGATTGACAGTCTAACAGGTATGTATGTGCCACAGAAGCTATGGACCATGGGTAGATTAAAGTGAGGACAGACCTGCAGAGTATTGACCAATACTGTTGTGAAAAATAGAAGCTGATACAGTTGTTAATGGACTTGATTCTCTACCCCACCCATCATCTGCACCACCAATAATTATTATTCATATACTACAGGTATGTTGTTCTCAAAACCTGTGGTTGGGACGTGTGTTCTATTATTGTTCATATATTTCATTGGTTGCATATTAACATACCTTGTTCAAATACCATTATTGGTGGCCTGTTGCCATCAATGTAACTTGCATGCTGTTAAAATGTTAATTGTTGTTCCAGTTATGCATGTGTTCTGTTTGCTAAGCAACTGTTTCAAATCTGTTGCTGTGGGTTAATTGGAACACCCAAGCACTCTTTTATAACTAATTTTGAAATGTGCAGTTTATGACTAACCAATATATCTGGGAAAACCACAACACAATAGCATGTTTGGGAGGGCAGATCTTGATGAATCTGCCTGTCCCAGCCTATCTGGCCATGGCACCAGGCACGAGCATATCTGGGACCCAACCTGGAACATCGTTCTATGCTGGTCTTGCACCACCTTTAGGTGGAATTGCCTCAGGGGGATGCGGCCCATCCCCTCCGACTGTTGGCTCAGACAGGAGCCCTTCACCTGAAAAATGTTCTGGGGAATGGTGTGCAGCATCATCCACTCCAAGTTGGGTGGGCAGCTGTGCCAGATGGAGGGCCACCTGGTGCACCTGGAGGGTCAGACTGCCCCTGTTGTCCAGCCCCCAGCACAGCCACCTTCAGGCCTTGAAGGTGCAGTGGTGACTGCCCATGGGTGGGGACCTCAGTCCCACTGTATCTATTTGTGGGCTCATGGACCTCTGATTCCCAACCACTCTCCCCGTCTAAGGTGTTTACCCCCTCATGTGTCATATACCCCCTGTCTGCTGTCTTGTGTGTCTTGTCTGTCTGCAAATGCTACCTATCCTACCCAACCTACCCCCCAAACATACCTACAGCCCTTCCCCAACATCCCACTCTCACCTTAAAAAAGGGCATCTGCCCCAGAAAAAATAACCATACATAGCTCTAATCTTCGCCCCCATGTACAGTGAAATTAATTAAGCTACCCACAAATTATTCTATAAATGTCTGTTGTGAACACCCCTCCCTGTGAGAGTGTGGCTGTAAATTCCAAAGTCTACACATTATTCACATCTGTTGCTGCAGAAGAAATGTAGAACTATGGTTATTTCCTACACCCGTCCTGCACATCCATAGCTGCTTTTCCTGATGTTTTACCCCCTGCTTGTCCCATTTCATCACTTTCCTATCACCCTTTTTTCTTTTCTTTAATTAAAATTAGAGTGGGTGTAAGCAGGAGTAAGTGGAGCTAAGTAAAGCTAAGAGGATTTAACCATCTGTTAGCATCGTGTAGCTTCACAGCTTCACAAAGAAACTGGACAAACACACTTGCAACTGCTTAAAAGTGCTTTAATCACTCTGTCTCCATCAACCCTTGTTCTGCCCAGCAACAAAACAATCAGTGCTGCTAAATCTCAAACCAAGGATACTATGCCCTACAATCACAGCAACGTATCACTACACCATCTCAGCTGTGAGGTTTGGTAATGCTTTTACAAACATATTATGCATTCTAGTCATTTAACATTAATGAAAAAAGTCATCACTTCCAAGTCTTGAACCCAGGACCCTATGCACTAAAATCACAGCAACATACCTCTACAGCATCTGAGATGGAGAAATTTTGAATGCTTTTACAAACATATCATGCACTACAGTCATTTAACATAAAGGAACAATGCCCATATCCATAGTATATATATACTCAACCTCTTACTTTAAGGCATCTACAAAAAGCCTGACAAAATGGGCAGATAAATGGGAAACAATAGTGACATATCTGAAATATGGCTGTTATAAGCATAGAAGTCTGCTAGAGTAGCATGGTTAGTAACAGAAGGGGAAAAACACTGAGAGCTGCCAACCATTTCATCCAGCATCTTCTGAACTACAGTCAGACCAACATGGCACTACCCCAAATCAGTTCTTGGGAATTACTCATGCATTTGCAAATCTATCATGCATACATGGATGTAACTGCAGGGAAAGCAGACATTGGTGAGAAATTGTCCACCCACAACTATTTGCACCAGTCACAGCAACATACCAGTACACCAACTGATCTCTAGAGTATAATGACTGTCTGAACAAACACATCCTGACTACCAGTCAGACACTACATTGAAATATACTGCCTCAAGTCACAGTCTATTGGGAATCCTGAGGTGTTACAGGACATTTCTCAGACATATATTGCATATAGACCACCAGCAACTGATGCAGCATGCACAGTCAGATAGAAAAGGATCTATGACACCCACATCTGCCACTCTCCCTACTCAGCCCAACAAACATTTACACACTACATTGCTACACAATCTTGACAGTCTGGTAACAATGGCCAGACATACATAACTCTCAACTGTACAGATTTCCACAGAATGTCAAATGTGTGGGACCATATTTATGGCCACTGCTGCATACCACTTCCTGAAGTCTGCTAAGTCACTGGAATTATATCAGGAGTGACGTCACAACATCATGATATACCATACCTCTGAACCTCTTACTGCAAGACATCTGGACAAAGCCTGACATACTTGGGGACAGGGGGCCGAAAAGAGGGACATTTCTCACATAATGGTGTTACAAATTGAAACGGTTGCTGGTGTTACAGGGTTTGTTGTAACATAACATCTCTGAAGGATATGATACCTGAAACACAAATGGATGACAACATTTACTGACTTCACTCCTCACATTATCCTACTGATCCCTCCAAACAGAAATTGTCTGGGGAACAGACCAAACATAACAGGCACATCTGTGGACATTCTGCGGAAATCTGGATAGTTTAGCGGTATGTCAAAGACATATCACTGTCAAACGTCAAGTCACACAGAAAATGCATGTTAAGACAAACACTGTTAATCTAGCAGTCTTCTATGTGTATAAAGCCAAACTTACATACAATCTGTACCCAGTTCTGGAACTTTGTCCCCATTTTGTTGGGCTGTCTCCACATTTCTTGTTCTGAGAGGTAATTCCATCTACCTTCTGTGAAGCTGTCGCCCCCACACCTCCATAATGTTCTCATCACAGGCAAGGAAAAGGGGCAAGGCCCACATAAAGGACTTAATTATAGCACTGTGTTGCTATGGCATTGGCCAATGGAAAGACAACACAGCTGCTCTGGATGGAAGTAGCAAGTGGGAGACACCAATTGATGCACAGGCCATCACCTGATCATGAGCATTACCTACAAAAGGTAAGCTGCTGCCTATGCAAAACAGGTCTGAACCTGTTTACACAAAGACAGACTGCGACTACACAAAACTAAACATTTGCATTATTCTGAGGAAACTCTTTAGCACTATGACAGGTATGTCAATCAATTAAGCATGTAATGGAATGCAGAAGGGGGGATTCAATAATGTGACATTGGAAGTTAAACACTAGGTTGCAATAACACTTACTGGACTCACATGTTGCTGTTCGGCACCTATGGCCATTCCTGCTGGCCCTGTCTGCAGTGACATAGATCACAGCTTTGGCCCCTGAGCCACAACAGGAAAGGTCAGCTCATGTATGACTATTACTGGAGTGTCTGTTGTCCTCTACTGACTGTGACACTGCTAGGCTAGCTACCTGGGATGTTGTAAATATTCATATGGCACCTATGAATGCTAGTATGATACATATGTTTGTCTTGCAAATGGAAGAGACTTATATTGGCTATGTACATAGTAAACAACTGGTGCAGAAGTGTGTGTTGAACTGTATGATATATACTGAGCTCACATCTTTCAACTGTCTAGAGTGTTGCAGACTGACCACATGTCTGCCTCATATTTGTATATTGTGTATTGTCTGTCAAATCACTGGCAACCCAGTAAAGACTGAAGTCATAACATAATAGCATACATTTGAATGTCTTATGTCATATCCTGTGGAGTATTCCTGTGAATGTGAAACTGTCTTTGCTAGCAACTAAATGTGTTACAGCTAGATTTATAAAGTGTCACTATCTTCCGTTCTTTGCCCACCACTGATGTCTACCTTTGTGCAGATGTCTTGCTCTAACAGGAGCTAGGAGTCTTAGCATGAAACTCATGTCATTGCAAGCGTACCTTGTCCTGGATCATGCTGACATCTGTGCATTCCCTGAATCCTGGTTTGCAGCTGTGGAGAGCACACTAACCTTGACAGGTTACTCATCCCACCCTACATTTAGACCCCAAATGGAGGGCTGCAAAGCCATAGGAGGTGGAGTTTTAAACAGTATCATACACATACACACCTACAGGCTGGCCAGACAGTATGACACATGGGAGGCTTCCCAAGTGCAGTTAACTGTTGACAAAGCACCTACTCAAATCATAGCTAGCTACAGACCTACAACCATGACTCTGGACACCCACTACAACTGTCTGGACTTGCTTGAATCTGTCAAGATTCAACTGTCTACCCTGCTCCTGGGTGACTTTAACTACCCAACCATAGTGTGCATGACCTATTCTACCTGAACATGAATGCACAGAGATTCCTCGACTTTGTCAATGGGTATGCATTGGATCAGCTGTTCAACACTCCTACGACAGGTGGAAATATCCTGTACCTAGTCCTAACCAACATGAGTAGCCACTGTAGCACTCCTATAGTGTCACCCCCCTTGGTAAGATCTGACCACATAGCCATCACTGTTGAGGTCACCATCTTTCCTGCCCCCCTTTTGTCAGCGTCAAACAAAATAAACTTTCTGAAAATGACTATAAATCTCCTCAGAGCAGGCAAAAGGAGCTTTATAACCACTGTCCTGTCAGCTGGAAATAGCAGTAGTGTCTAAGCCCACAAAACAATACTATGTGATGTGCACCTACATAGCTGTATGGACTCAGCAATACCAGACAGGACAACATCATCTCCCTCAAAGTAGGGCACACCTCTGTGGTGGACAGCAGCAATACACAAATAACATAATAGGTGGAAATAATTGCTGGACAGGGCCAAGAAGGAGCAGGTGACTAATTGGAAGCAATGTCATCTTGGTCGGAACAAGCAAATGTTACAGGTGAATTACCCTAAGGCTATCTTTGAGTGCAAATTGGGCACATTCACCAAGGCCAATCAGTAGATCTTCCACACATATGTCTGCAATCCCAGAGGCAACACACACATCTGCTCTGTAGTGGTGGTCATTAATACCACATACACATATGGCATAGATATAGCCAAACTACTGCAGCCATGCTGAGTGCAAACATCACCCCCATCCCCCCATCGACACACATGGACATACACAGCTCCTGTGCCCCTCCCCTCATCATCAGGAAGTAGGTCCATATTGGCCTTGCAAAAGGCAACACACAGACGTCACCATAGGCCTGATATTATCCCTGGCTGCATCCTACATGAACTCAGACATGAGAGCTCTCAGCTCCATTACACACTGTAGTCAACCAAAACCTGAGCACCATTGTCATCTCAACTGCACAGAGGACAGCCACTGTCATCCCTATACAAAAAGGAGGAGTAATCCACTAACCCAGACAATCATATGCACATCAGCCTAACTAGCCTGATCTGCAAGGGCATGAAAGGCAATATCCAGGACCTTATAAACAGGGACATTGGCAACCTCAAAATGCTTGAGCCCACACAGTGTGGTATTGTGAAAGGAAAATCAGGCCTGTTAAACCTGGTTGACTTCTCAGAAGCAGTCACCAAACACAAGGATGAGGGGAAGATGGTGCACACTCACTACCGTCACCTAGCCCAAATCTCCCACAATAATTCATTGGCGGCCATGATACATAAGCCTACACAGCTAGGCTTCAACCTGTATGTTATCAGATGGGTAACTAACTGGCTCAATGATAGTACCCACTCAGTCAAAGTAGTGGAATCCACCTCTAGTAGTAGACCCATACAGTGTGGTGTACCCTAAGGATTGGTCTGGGGTCCTCTACTGTTTGAGATAAATGTGTCTGAGGTACAAGACAAAACCAGTGGGCTGTGGCTGTCCAGGTTTACAGATGGTTGCAAGCTGGCCACTGTCTTACATTCCAATACATACTGATGTGAACATCCTCCAAGAGGCCCTTACCCAGAATAATGATTGGTGCAAGAAGCATTGCCTCAAACTGAAAGCCAGGAGGTGCATCATTTTCCCTGTTGTGGTAGATGTCATCCACACCAATTATGACAGTAATAACAATGTACTGAGCATGCAATCAAGTGTGAGGCAACTTGTGCACCAAGGGCAGTAGCAACCTGACAGTTTCCCACCGTGTGGGCACCATTGTATGGAAGGCTGTCTACATGGCCCATCTCACAAATATGGGTATGTCATCCAGGAACCAGGAGGCCACAACATCCCTGTACTCCACCCTTATCAGACGCATTACCGACTTCAATGGCTCCTTTGGCATGCACTTTGCCAAGCAAATACAGCGGTTGCAGAGACCACAGAGGTTCCTGACAAGGCAAATCCAGGGTCTGCAACACCTATCCTATACAGATAGACTGAAAGCCCTGTCCCTGTACCCAGTGTCATACAGACTGAACATAAGCGACCTGTGTCTGGCATACAAGGCCATTCCCAAACCAGCCTTGATGACATTTCTGCATATCTGTAAGACAAACCACACTCATGCAACACACACACAAGGCCCTCACCTGGTCTATGACATGTATAGTACTTGTTGGCAGGATAGTGCAGTGTCCCACACAGTACACTGTAAATTATGCTTCCTCCCCATGTGTAGCAGAGTATGTGTATAGCCCTCTTGAAGAAGAAGCTGGATGACTGCATGGGAAATAGATAAGACACCCCTAGGATCCTGCATGTATCTCAGCTGGACTGGGAAAACAGGTGCTGCCTTTTAAGGGACATGGGTGAACATCTGGGCCAGGCTTATGTGGGCATCAAGGTCAATAGCCTGGTATCATCTTATGAGGCTATGCACCTAGTACTGTACATGTTTCCTGTATGTATTGCAAACTGTCCTGCAGTGTTGTTTGACATGAATCCCTTGTGAGTCTGAACTGTGCAGGCACTGCAGTGATAGTGTATGCTCTTGTTCCTTCATCAGTTATCATCACATATCGTTACACCTTGTCATTGTGTGTGGTCTGTATAGCAGTAAGTCAGCTCTTACAGTACATGCATATGCACTTGGTGACACTGTATAGCTCACGCCAATAGTCTTGGTCTTGGTCATAATTACCATTCGGCTAATAGGCCCATCACACAGTAGGATTTGTCACCCTTTGTTGTGGGCTTTATGCTAGCTGTGAAAGAGATGGATTGTGGCAGGCAGAACTACCATAAGCTCTGCAATGAAGGGCCCATAGATGCCAAAGCTGTACCAGACTGTACCAGGAGTGTGTGTGTGTGTGTGTGTGTGTGTGTGTGTGTGTGTGTGTGTGTGTGTGTGTGTGTGTGTGTGTGTGTGTGTATCAGTAAACATAATACTACAGGGTATTAATTTACATATGTTGTCTTCCCCTCGCAGGTGAACATAGGGGTTGGTGTCTCTCCCCTCACAACCTGATGTCAGTGTCTTAGCAGATTCCAATGATAATGGTAGTCATAGTGAGGTGCAGATGGGGTTGTTGGTGCCTGCATCTGTGCCATTGTTTGGTATCCCACTCTCACCCACCATTTCCATGCACACAGTCAGTATGCCCACAAATATGTAGTCCCCAGCAGCCACGGATAATGGACAGGTGGAGGGTGGTGGCTTGGAACAGGCTAGTGTATTGACTATGGCAAGTGTATGTGTAGACACCAGCCATAGCCAGAGAGCAGGTGAGGTCACACACAGGCAGATGGACAGGGGTGCTTGATGGAGGACTGCTGCCCATCGAGCACCTGTCATGAGTGCCACAGCAGGTGGCACCAGATGCATGTTACAGTCCATCATGGAGGCACAGGTGCGTACTGACCACAACACCAGACAGATGCTCAGGGTCATGAATGCAGCGCTTCCTGCCATGTGTGATGACCTTCATGGCATTTGTGATGCCATACGTCATCTTGCTGATGTCATGGATAGACAGTGGGGTGAGACATTGTCACTGCTCGACCGTGCAAGGTCTGTGCTTGACCATGTGGTGGGAGTAAGGCATTGGCCAGGTGGATGGAGGTCAGCAACATGGTCAGCTGAGAGCCCACATGGCCATGCACATTCACAGTCCCATAGTGGCAGTACCAACAGCACTACCGAAGGGAGGGTACTGCCCGCACCACACCGGAGCAGGCCATAGGCACATTGTCCTGGCCAGTTCCATTAGGGACACAGATCAGGGAGACAGCAGTTACCATTGGGGAGTAGTACTGCATCTGTCCTTGGGCCTGGTGGTGCCAGTGATACTCCTGGCAGAACCAGTTCCCACGTCCCTGCCGGGAGATGGTGGACTGTGCAGCCTGCCATGTATGGTCCACAGCTGTCCAACATAGCCCTGTGTTGGGCATCCACATGGAGTGATGGTATTCAGACAAACACTCACAGATCCCTATCACAGGCTGGCACCAACAGACATGCACAGCTCCTCTGCATGGCCCAGTTGAACACAACCCCTCTAGACACACACACACACACACACACACACACACACACACACACACACACACACACACACACACACACACACACACACACACACACACACACACACACACACACACACACACACACACACACACACACACACACACACAGCACACAAGCACACACACACATACACGATGTTAGCCATATGGCCCAGCCTAGGCTTCTGGCAATCCAACACCACACCCTGTGCATGTGATGATACTTGTGTCACCACCCTGTTATCCATTCCATAGATGCACGGACATGCTCATATGAGTCTGATGCACAGGGTGACTATAGTACGGTGTAGCAATGTCACTGACAATAGTTATGGGTACACATTGAGGTATATGTACTTTATTAGCCATGATACTCTATTGCTGTTAGTACTGCTGACTGAATGCAGTGTCATGTACTGTATTCTGGGTGTGTACCAGGTGTCTGTGTGTCCGAAGGCTGTGGGCCTGTTGACAGTAGTAATGATTAGTAAGGAGGAGTGGAAATGCAGTGACCTTTTTATAGCCATGGTACAACTGCATATGTACATGTTTACCAGGTATGTTTACATGCAACAGTGTGTGAGGAGCAATTGTAGCAGACAGTGTGACCTTGCATACATACCCTTGACACAGCCACCTAGCCTTCGTACATGTCAGCCGGGTGTACTGTAGGAGCACAGGCATAGTCCTTACAGGCATACATGAAGAGGCTTGACCCGCCAGTACCTAGCACATCTATAAGAGTGAT
>NC_056725.1:893438428-893470022 GCF_019279795.1 Protopterus annectens
GCCAGTTCTGAGGGGAAGACGAGGAGGGGCAGAGGGGAAAAGCATAGATTGAGAGGCTTTTCCAGGTAAAGGACAGGGCATCCACTTTCCAAGCTTGGCTGTGGGGAGTTCTGCTGCAATATTTGCTCAATTGATAGTTCCGAGGGGAAGCAAAGTGGTCCACCTCTGGTGCCCCCCACCTGTTCCTCAAAAGCTTGAATATTTTGAGTTCTAGTTTCCACTCGTGTGGGTCCATGAGATTTTTGCTTAAGTCGTCTGCCAGTGAATTTAGTTTGCCTGGCAGGAATAGAGCTTGCAGGTGCACTTGGTTGCTCAAGGCTGTGTTCCACAGAGCCATGGCTAATCTGCAGAGTGGGTAGGAATGGGTTCCCTCCTGCTTGTTTATGTGCCACATAACTGTGGTGTTTTCTGTCTGTACCAATAGTTGTCCTGGAAGAATAAGGCCTTTGAAGGCTGTCAGAGCATTCTGTGCAGCTAACATTTCTTTCTGATTGATATGCAGGTGCATTTGCTTTGGGCTCCATTTGCCTTGAATGCATTGTCCTGCCATGTGAGCTCCCCATAAATAGTCTGATGTGTCTGTTGTTAGGGTTTGGGCGGCAGGGGTTTGAGTGAAAGGGAGCCCCTTGTTGTGGTAGCAGGCCTCTGCCCTCCAAATGAACTCTGTCCTTAGGCAAGGAATGATAGGAATTATTGTTTCCAGGTCCTGAGAATGTTGACACCAGAGACTTTTTAAGTACCATTGAAGTTTCCTCATATGCAGTCTTGCATATGGAATCAGTAGAATACAAGAGGCCATGAACCCTAGGGCTTGCAGTATTTTTCTTGCAGATAAGCTGGGTTTTGATGTCCAGTAGATTGAAGTAGTTTGTCAAATAAATTTGCTTTTCTGGAGTGAGAAATGCCATCTGGGAAGTTGTTCAAGCTTGCTCCCAGGAATAGTCTGTTGGCTGGGTACCAGATGTGATTTATTTTAGTTGATGGTGTACCCCAATGAAGTTAGAAGTCTCTTTACAAATGTCAGGTACTGTAATAGCAATTCCTGACTGTGTGCCTGAATCAGGCAATCGTCCAAGTATGGGTAAATTTGAATTCTTCTCTGCCTGCAGTATGCAATGGCTGGAGCTAGGCATTTTGTGAATACCCTGGGCGCAGTAGAAAAGCCAAAGGGAAATGCAGAGAACTGATGGTGCATAGAGCCTGCTCAGAAACGTAGGTATTTCCTGCAAGATTCCCTTATGGGAATGTGCAGATAAGCTTCTTTTATCTCTAGGTATGCTAGCCAGCAGTCCTTGGCTAGCATAGGGAGCAGCTGTTGGAGAGGAACCATTTTGAATTTTGAAACCACCACAGAGGTGTTGAGAACAGACAGATCCAGGATAGGACGCCAAGAGTTTTCTTCTGGGTACCAGAAACAGTCTGGAATAAAAGCCTTGTCCCCTTTGTTCTGCTGGGCCAGGTTGAATAGCCCTGATACAGGGAAGAGAAAGTACTTGCTTTGGGCCTCTTCCCACTGGTTTGGGGGGAGGTCTGGCCATCCATTTGGGGTTGGGAGTGAGTGGAAGTGGAATCTGTATCCCTGGGAAACGGTATTTAAGACCCATCTATCCTGGGTAATGTACTCCCAGTTTTTGGCATGCAGGGCAAGTTTCCCTCCTAAAGGTGCAAGTACTTAGGCAAGGATTGGAAGAGTTAAGGATGACTCATTGTGAGATTTTACCATAGGTTGTCAGCTTACTACTCCCTGTTTTGGATGTATGTGCACTCCATTGCTTAGATCCGTGCATACCCTGAGACTGTATTCTTGGTGGTCTGCTGCCCCTGAGTTTGGACTGAGGAAGTCTGGGAGGGACTGGAAAAGACCAGTTTTTTGAAGGCCAATGCTTACTGAATCTAGGTGGCTGAACTTGTAAGAAATCTTTAACAGTTTGCATAGATTTAGCTTTTTCCTCCATCCTTTTGAGGACTTATGCTTTGTTGCCAAACA
Source organism: Protopterus annectens (assembly GCF_019279795.1). Taxonomy (NCBI): domain Eukaryota; kingdom Metazoa; phylum Chordata; order Ceratodontiformes; family Protopteridae; genus Protopterus; species Protopterus annectens. The sequence continues at coordinate 893,440,416 of NC_056725.1, forward strand.
GGTGTTCTTGGTTTAATGGTGCGTGTAGTAATTTTGCTTTGACATGGTCTGGCAAGATTTGTTCCTTAAGCCATGCATGCCTTCTAAGAACAAGACCCAGTGACAGCAGCCCTGCAAGATGCTTCTAAGGCATCAAAACCACATAGCAAAGTATGTTTACCAACTTGGTTAGCAGAATGCATTAACTCTTGTAAATCTTTATGTTCTACACAAGCAGGAATCAATATCATTTTCTGTTTAATTAGTTTCATAGGTTCATACTAGGCTATCTGCCCAAGGGCATTTATAAGCCTAGCCAGAGTATGTTTGGCTTTCGCCACCCATTTTAAACTAATTTTGCTATGCCCTTTTTCGAGGTTAGTATACTGTGCCTCTGTCTAACAGTGACACAGAGGTGATACCCGGGGTAAACCTACGATCTCCCATCCACTCATCAAGATTCCTCTTGAAGAGAGTCAATGAGGGACTCTGCCTAACCTGGACTGGGATTTTATTCCAGAGTGAAGGGAGCCTCTGGGTTATGAATCTGTCCCTCCAGCATGTCCTATTTATTTCAGTGCTGAGGTTCAAGTCTCTCGAGCGTGTAGCTCGATGGGATTTGGATTTTTTGAGATGCAGCATGTCCCTTAATTCCGGGTTGGACATGGCTTTATACGTCAGGCACAGGTCGCCTCTGAGCAGGCGGTATGCTACTGAGTAGAGCTGGACTTTCTTTAACCGGGCAGCATATGGCATCTGTTTGAGCCCTTTGATCCTCTTGGTGAGGTACTTTTGGGGTCTTTCCAGTTGCTGCAGGTGTTTGGTAAGGTACATCCCAAAAGGGGCATTGTACTCGATTATGGGCCTGATGGATGAGTAAAGAGGCACAATGACCTCCCCTAATCTAGATGTGAATCCCTTCTTGATTAGGGGGGCTATATAAAATGTTTTTCTAACCACTTTGGCCATGTGGTTGTCAAATGAGAGATTGCTATCAACTTGGGTCCCCAGGTCCCTAATTACTTCTTCTGTACTTAATGAATTACCACCTATGTGGTAATTTGTGGGCACTTTGTTTTTGCCAGGGATGACTATACACTTTTTGGCTTAGCTTGAGGCCATGGCTCTGGCACGGTTGTCTGTTTCTATGAGGCCCTTTTTGGAGGATGCTTGTGTCGGCTGGAGAGTCGATTATGGCTTCCAGTTTGCAGTCATCTGCTTAACTTGGTCAGCCACAGTCCTTCTGTGTTGGCCTGTACCTCCGAGAAATATATACCGAACAAGAGAGGTCCCAGGACTGAGCCTTGTGGGACGCCACTTGTAACTGGTTTGGAGTCTGACATGGCTCCAGCAATTCTAACCATGTGGGTTCTGTCCTTGAGCCAGTTTGCAACCCATCTAGTGACATAGGGTTTATATTTAAGCTGGTGAGCTTATCTATAATGCCCGAGTGGGGTATTGTATCAAAGGCTTTTGCGAGGTCCAGGTAGGCTGTGTGGACCACGATCCCTTCGTCAATGGCCTTGGTGACTGTTTCAAAGAAGTCGACCAGGTTTAAGAGGCAGGATATGCCCCTAACAAAGCCGAACTGGGTAGGATCCAGTGTCTGTAGGTCCCCAATATCTTTATTTATGAGGTCCATGATGATCCTTTCCATAGCTTTGCAGACCAAGCTAGTCAGGCTTATGGGGCGATAGTTTCCAGAGACCATTGAGGCACCACCTTTGTGGAGAGGGACCACTGTTGCTGTACGCCATTCTTTGGGTACATATCCTGTAGTAAGGCTGAGATTGAACAGTAGTTTTATGTTTGGGTTTAGCTCTTCTTGGAGTTTATGTAGGACGCAGCCCGGGACACCGTCTGGTTCCATTGATGCTGTGTTTTTTGCTTTGGAGAGGGCGGCTCTTACCTGAGCATCTGAGATGTCAGGGGGGCAGCACTCTGCTGGGATAGATATTTGCCCTTTTGGTGGGGAAGGGGGTGAGAAGTTTGTGCTGAACCTGTCAGCTAGGATGTTGGCAATGTCTGTGGGTTCGGTGTATTTTTTGTCATTTTGGACTAATTCTGAGCATATCTGGGAATTCCCACCCAGGTTCCTAACATAACTAAAGAAAGCCTTGTGATTATCCTTAGCGTCCTGTGCAATTTTTCTTTCGAAGCTGGCCTTAGACCATTTTATGAGTGCCCTTAGTTTTTTGCTAATACTGATCAGAGATGCTTTCCCTTTTGGGATTTTGCTCTATCATGCAGTAGCTTCCTCCTTCTATTGTATAGTTTGTTTATGGCTGGGGTCCACCAGACAGGATGTCTGCCTTTGGAGGTTTGGGTCTTGGTTTTATTTGGGACTGCATGATCCATGCATTCCTGAAGGTGTTCATAGAATGCATTTATAAAGGATTCTGTGGTCTGGGCCGTATTTTCCTGGCTGTGGGGCGCGGGCAGAATTACACACATTTTGCTTTCATGTAGTACTACTTACATTTTTGACATGAAAAGTTGAGAAACTTAGTTTTTTCTTATCTTAACAGTTACAGTTCTTTTTATCATTATTTAAATTTAATATTAAAATTAATTTCGTAATTGTCTTATTACTAGATATTGTGATGGATAAGTGGCTGAAATCTGGCACAACAAAAGAGATGACGCATGATATGAGTATAGAATGTGATTAGAGTACTTCTCAAGACATGTCCAACATTTTGGTGCAAAACACTAACCAGGCACAGTCCTTAGTTTCTCAAAGAGGGAAAAAGAGAAAGTACTGTGATGGATACATGAAATATGGATTTTCGTATGTGGGAAATGAAGACTGTCCTAAGCCCCAATGCATGGTGTGTGGGGAAGTGCTGTCAAATGGTAGCATGAAACCTTCCCTACTTTTACGACATTTAGAAACGAAGCATGCTAACTATAAAAACAAGGAATACAGTTTTTTCAAACGGTTAGTGGAAAATAACAAAAGATTGAATCTGACATCATACATCCTGTCAGGTAACAAAGATTATGAAAACGCAGTTGAAGCTAGTTACCATATCGGAAAATGTGGTAAAAGTCGTACCATAGCCGAGAATCTAATATCTCCCTGTATAACAGAGGCCATTCGATGTATGCTTGGAGAAGAACATGTGCGGAAAATGACCACCATCCCTCTTTCGAACAATACAATATCTCGAAGAATTGAAGACATGTCTGATGATGTTGAGATGACAGTAATAGGTAGAATTAAAAGCAGTAAAATTTTCGCTATTCAAGTTTATGAAAGCACAGATGTTGCCAATTGTGCTATTTTGCTTGCTATTGCAAGGTATTTGAAAGATAATGAAGTTGAAGAAAACCTTTTGCTTTGTCATCCTCTGTCACAACGCACAAGAGGTGAGGGTATATTAAATGTTGTTGATTATTTCAAAGAAGAGGAGATTAATTGGTCTAATTGTTGTGGATTATGTACCGATGGTGCCAAGTCTATGTTAGGGATTTACTCTGGTCTTTGTGGTCTTGTCATGAAGGTAGCTCCCAATATAAGTTGGAGCCACTGTTGCATCCACAGACAAAGTTTAGCATGCAAGAACTTCCCTGGTGAATTAAAACTTGTTTTGGATGAAGCTGTGAAAGTGGTGAATTTTATAAAGTCGAAGTCCACAAACTCGAGAATTTTCAAAGCTCTGTGTGAAGAGATGATGAGTCCTCATTCTACTGTGCTCCTTCATACAGAAGTAAGGTGGCTTTCTCGTGGTAAAGTACTTACCCAGCTGTTTGAACTTAGACATGAAGTCCAGGTGTTTTTTGAAGACCATCCTTTCTTCCTTGCTTCCAAGTTACAGGACTGTAATTGGCTTCAGGCACTTGCATATTTATCAGATATTTTCCAGATTGTTAACAAATTAAATTTGGCACTTCAGAATAGCTCAGTAACGATCTTCAATGTCTCAGACAAAATTGAATCTATGATTAAAAAAATAGATTTTTGGAGGTCATGTCTTGAAAATGGCCAACCTGAGTTATTTAAAACTTTGCATAATTTCTTATCTGAAAACAAGCTTAATCTATCCTGGGAAATAAGGAAGAAAATAAATGAACACTTGAATGGGCTAAAATTGGACTTCCAGAAGTACTTCCCCGAACTTGAAGAAGAAATCTATTGGATTTCAAATCCTTTTGAAGAACAGTATGTCCAGGCAGCTAAATTATCAGTCAAGGAGAAAGAGAAGTTGATTGAACTTTCAACTGACAGTACTTTAAATGTGAATTCAAAGGACACTTTCTTATTAACTTTTGGGCAAACATCAGCAGAGAATACGAACGGCTTTCTGACGACGCCCTTTTGTTTCTTTTGCCATTTACAAGTACTGAACTAGCAGAGAGAGCTTTCTCTTCTTATGTCTTAATTAAAAACAAATATCGTAATAAGCTGAATGCAGTTCCAGATTTAAGATTACACCTTTCATCAGTTGAACACAATTTCAAAAAACTGTGTGCCTCAAAACAAGCACAAGGCTCACACTAAATACGTGCAAGATAAAGTTGCTTAATTGTTTAGTTTGAAATTTTATTAAGTTTGAAATGTTTAATTGTATAATAACTTTATAACTTATTTATATGTATCGCTGATACATATATATACAGTATGAGGGGTACAATTTCAGGGAAATGGATTGCCAAGGGGTACCCAAGTCAAAAAAGGTTGGGAACCACTGTTTTAATCTATTACCGAGAGACAGTTTAAGGGATTTTTGACAGAAAGTATGAGTGAATGTGGTCAGTGTAATCGGTGTAAGTTTATTTTAGAAGGAACAGAAGTGATGTTACCAAGATGGGATGTTATAAAACTAGGATTTAAAGTTAACTGTCAGAGCATAGTATTAGTATATCTTGCCAAATGTCAAGAATGTGAGTGTTTTTATATTGGCAAGACTAACAACAAATTTAGAATAAGAATTTATCAGCACCAACATGATATAGTAAAATGTGATGACAGGAATGCCCTAGCAAAACACACAGAGTAATCCAACTCATAGTTTTAAATACACAGTCATTGATATGGTCAATCTTGTTCAGAGGGGTGGGCCACTGGACTTGTATTTAGAGTATAATGAATTAAAGTGCCAACTGAAATCTAATGCTGCTGAACCCCTGAGACTCAATGCGACTATTGTCATCAGTTGTGTATTAAAACTAAAAGCTGAATTGACCTTGTGATGCAGTGGGAAAAGATTTGAATTATTTTAGGTTAGGCACCTAGGTGAAAGTATAGTTTAATGATGCTTAATTCATTATTGTTAGGCTTGATATTTTTATATAAGTGGTTTAGTCTTATGGTTTACTAACTGCAATTTTTTATATATATATATATATGTGTGTGTGTATATATACACACACATGTATAGATAGTATGGGTTGGGTTAGGTATTGTAAGTTAATGTGAAAGTAATCAGTGGGGTCTTGTGATATATTTTTAATCTGTTTAAGGCAAGGGTGTGTTAAGTACATTTGTTCTGAAAAAGTTGGATATTTTTCTGACAAGAGCTTAACCTACAATAAAGTGGTTACTGGATTTGTTACCTTTTGTTTTTTCAAAGTTTTGATGACTGTAATGCTTCTTTGTACAGTATGAAGTTATTGAATTAATTTACTAATGTCTGTGCTTAGAAGGAACTATAATGTGAAATTTTTTTTGGACACTTTAGGTCCTCATATTTGACCCAGCTGACAAAAGCACTGCAGACCTGTTGACTACGGCTGAAATGTTTTATAATAATCAAATTCCACTTAGGTAAGGAACTGACTGCTAATCCTACTTTTTTTGACTTTTTGTTTGTGTTTACTTTGGAAAGTGAGCAAGTATTTTAGGATTGCTTTTCAAGCCTTTCAAATGTAATGCAACTTAAGCTTCAAATTATTGTGCCTTGATTGGCTGAAGATCCGTACAGGTTATTTGTGACTCTAGACAAAGATGGTTTCCAACATCTGAAGCATTATGTAATGGACTTTCATGTCCCAGAACAATGCTGCCTTTTGGTGTGTCTGCATTTTCCCAGTAGTAAGACTGTGCTTTACTTCTGTGACTGTTACCACAAAAGCTGTGTCTGATTGTAACGCTGCATCTGACCTTTATCATAGTAGACTCTGTAAGGGAGGAGACGGACTGCCTTGACACCTGAATTAAGATTTCCCAAGTACATTTACAGAGTTGAAAAGTATGAGAATCTTGCTTGTGTGATCATTTTGATGTGTTAGTGATATGGTCTTCCTAATGGTGAACATTGCTGGTATCACAGAAGTATGGACCAGTGATGGTAGGTGGGATTTGGAAGTGCTTTTAGTTCAGCTTATTTAAGTATAGCCTAAAAGAAAGATGAGGATACATTAGTAGTCTACATAAAGGAACACATCAGATGGTGAAGTGATGGAGGTGAAAGAACACTAAGAAAATGTGTCAGGGGAGCAGCCAGCATTAGAAGCTAGAGTAAGGTACCGTGGTTAAGGCAGAACAGGGATTGGGAGAGCAGGTGGATTGATGCAGTGTATTGTCCACTATTCACCGCAAGAGGAATATGAGGGAATGGGGGAAGAGAATAAGGAAGTTGAGTAAGAGGAAGAAGTTGCTGCATTTGGGGATCTGAATCTGCCAGGATATACTGGTAGAGTCTGAGCTCCAGAAGGATGGTGTAGGAGATAATGTTTGTAGTGTTCATGGCTGTAGTCCTCACTTTTTGGGATTTCCTGCCTGCAGGTAATGTGCAATCATCCAATCTTTCCAGAGCTGTACCCTCCACCTGAGTTTGTCCAAAGTCCTCCCATTCACATGTGACGTATATTGGTAGTATTAAGGGTGTATTGGCTAAGGATATCTTCAGATGTCCTGTTCTACTGATGCAGTATTCATAACATGAGGGATTCCCTGCCAAGGGCACCCTGATGTCTGGCCAGTATACCAAAGCCTTTTACTACTAACAAATACATGGGACGTTGCAAGTATGCTCCCCATGTATGTATGGCATAAATGCGATGTCTGCACATACTATCCTCAGAACTTGTCTGCTGCCGGTCAGGTAACATCTTCGATCATAGGTCTGCTCACCTGAGTTGTTTGCTACTGTATCAAGCAGTTTCAGATAAGTGCCCCATTGGTTTTTTTTCTCCTTCTTATTTGCTGCTGTGTTTGAGACAGATTCCACATAAAGATAGCCACGACCTGTGCTTATTTTGCTTAGGACTTACCAACGACCATAAAACTTGTTCCATTTATCAGGCCTTTGTGCCTAAGACTTTGCGTAGGTGGCTGTCCTCGTTAGCTATTTGTCTAGAAAACCAATATCTTAAACGCTTAGCGGAAGAAGCTGTGTAGGGTATGTCTGAGTCTTCTGCCAAGTTGCTTGTGAAGAGAAAGGCCAAACTCCCTAGGTCTGGTGCTTCTGCTGCTGCTCCTATGTTGGACGTCTCTCTTGAGGCTGATGAAGGCCTGGAGATCCGTCTGGTCCTTGGTTTGGATACTTCGGCTGAAACCATCAGAGGTTGTCATGGATCCAATGACAGGCAAGTTCTTGGAGGCTCTGCATTAATTCACTTCTGATGTTCAGGGGGAACAGAGACACACAATTTCAGAAGGCCCTAGGGGATCCCTCAAATACAAGTTAGGGAGGATGTCCTGACTACAATTGTGGAGTGTAGGCCAACGTCGGGCCCTTCCACTTTTCATAAGCAGACATGCATATTAAAAAGAAGCAAAAGACCAAGCATTCCACTTCTTCGTGTGATCTATAAAGTGAATGTCAGAGTTTACTCAAGGTTTATTTAATGCCTTTATGGCCCTTAAGCCTCCTCCGGTGTCTCTGTCCCCATTCTACCTTGGACATCTTCACCACAAAAGAGAATTAGGGAACAAGATTATTCTGAGGAAGAATTTTCTTTGATGAATCCTTAGCCTGCTGTACCCAGTTTCCTTCTCCTCTGGAGTATACTTCTCCAGAAACAGAGCCTAATAGCACTGATTCTCCCATAGAAGAGATTACTCTTGCAGAAACTATTTCCAAAATGAGCGAGTTTTTCAGATGGGATAGTTCCCAGGTTAGTGATGTACAGAAGAGATACTATGACCTATTGAAAATGGGAGTCCCCTTCTCCTGTTCCTCCAGTTTTGCCTGCCTTATTGGATGCCCTCATTTCTGCATCCCAAAGTCCAGATTTTCATCCCCCAGCCCCTAAGAAGCCAGGCTGTTTTTACTAAGTGCTAGAGGATAGTAAATGTCTTTTTAGATGTCCATCTGCTGATCAATCCTGCTGTGGTTTCTGTGGCTTCAGATAAACCTGCCAGATTACTGCCATCTACTTCACTTCAATCTTCTGATAAGGAAAGCAGGGCTATGGAAAGACTGGGAAAGAAGGCCTATACTACTACTACTACCCTAGCTTTCCATGCTATTAGTAATCACTCACATGACCATATATGGTTTGGCTCTTCTTTCACTGACTAGTCAAGTTATTTCTAATCTTTCTGATTCAGAAGGAAAAACTAATGCCTTGTCCTTTATTAGAAACTTCTTCTCAGGTTGCAAGACATCTATTTAAGTATAGTTATGATGCAGCAGAAGCATCTTCTAGGGCAGCAAGCTGCATCATGCTCTGTTTTGAGACGGTATTCCTGGTTAATCCTTTACCATTGCCAGATGACATTAAAGCAAAGTTACTGGATGCTTTTCTAGATACTAAAGCTTTGTTTAGATCTGTTGCAGCTGAATTGTTCATCTTTCCAGGAGAAAGGTAAGAAGCTACAGGATTTGACACGCGTTTCTCTCGTATGTACTCAAGTTTCACAAAAAGTATCCCTCCAGGACTGCTTTTATGCGAAAACAGGTTCACACTCTTCCATCTAAGACTAAAAAGGGTGGTAGGAGACCTCCTCCACCAAAGACGTCTTAGTCTGCACCTGCCCAGCAGCAGCCCTTTCCTGACAAGCCAGGTAGTTTGTGCTTATCTCGCCACAGCCTCCTTCATCTTTCTCTGTTTCTTCCAGTTTAGGGAAACATATTACTGAGGACACATTGGTTCTTTCCTTTATTCAAAAGGGTTATTCCATGATCTGGAAATCTCTTTCTCCCTTCATGGGCATTCCTTAGCTGCTTCAGGAACAGCTGCATTTATTTCCAGAGGTCCTATAGGACTTGTTGAATCGGGAACAATTCAGGAGGTTCCACCCACCCACAGAGGAAGAGAGTTTCATTCCAGAATGTTTCTAATGCCCAGAAAAGATGTTCCCTGGAGAGGAATTCTGGACCCCTCACACTTAACGCTTTGTTGAAGGTTCCTTCTTTCCACTTGCTGTCCCTTCCAGACTTTGTCCTCTCATTCTTCCTCAGGCTTTTATGCCATCACTGGATATCAGGGATGCCCACCTTCACATTTTTGTTCATCCCCTTTACAGGACATTTTTACATTTCTGTGTTGCTGCCTTGCATTTTCAGATGTTCGTGTTGCACTGCTGCAGTCATTACACTTGGGTTATCCTGCTGTTGGGCGGTCCCGCAGTCGGCCAGAGTTCCAAAGTCTTGGCCCGGCGTCTGTTGCTGTCGCTTCTTCCCTGACATCAGTGCACCAGGGGTATATAAGATGCATCCGACGCCATTTTCTTCTGTCTTTCTTGCCGCGCAGTGCCTGAAGCAGAAGCAGTTCTCAAGTGCCGGTTGGCCGACTCCTGAGATTTTCGAAGTCGAATTTCAGATCCGAAGTCTTCAATAAAGCTAAGTACCCCATTGGGAAAACTTTTTTCTTGCCTCAGACCAATGTCAGAAAAAGTTAATAATTGTATTTCTTGTGGGAATCAAATACCTCATAAGGACTTCCACTCTTACTGTATTCCATGCCTAGGCCCTGATCACAACATCACTAGTTGTTGGTTTTGTGCTAGATTTAACAAACACACTATAAAAAGACATTTTGATTTTGCTTTGCAGTACTTTGGCCGAAGATTCCATTATACTATGCCGTCGGAGCAACCGACGACCACAATACCGAAAAAACGCAAGGACAAGGATAAAGACAGGCATCCAAGGCCCAAAACCGATGACAAAACCTCTTCTTGGCCAGTCGCCAGTTCTCAGTGAGATGCTTTCGCAGCCCCTGACACCCGCTACCTCAGAGCCACAGGCCGCCTCCGACTCCCACGTGGAGACAACTAGGCCTCTGGAAACTCAAGGTATTGGACCTATGAAAACTAATCCCTCAGATGGGTGCGGAGCCGCTGAGCAGGCATCGGCTTCTGAGGGTGATGTTCATCGTGTTTCACTGTTGCAGTCATGACTGTAGGGTTCTCCCCTGCCGGCAGGCAGTCCTCGGTCGGCCAGAATCCCAAAGTCTGGGTCCGGTGTCGGCTGTTCAGCCATGCTCCTTGACGTCAGAGCGCCAGGAGTACAAAGCTGACAGCCGACGCCATGTTCTCCAGTCTTTCTTGCCGTGCGGTGATAGCAGTTCGCAAGTGCCGGTCGGCTGACTCCTGACAATTTTTTCTGAACAAACTTCAGTCCGAAGACTTTCTTCTCCTACTCAAAGCTAAGTACCCCGTTGGGGAAACTTTTTTCTTGCTCCAGTCCGATGTCAGAAAAAGTTAATAATTGTATTTCATGTGGGAAGCAAATACCTCATAAGGATTTTCATTCTTACTGTATTCCTGGCTTAGGCCCTGACCACGACATAGCTTGTTGTCGGTTTTGTGCTAGATTCAATCAACGTACAATTAAACGAAGGTACGATTTTGCATTTCATTACTTCGGTAGGCGTTTTAATTACAAAATGTCGGATACGGTTCCGGCTACCGGAGTTCACAAACGACGCAAGGACAAAGACAGGCCTCCGAGGTCCAAATCAGACGATATCGTACAAGCAGAGCCAGCTTCAGGTTTGGCCGTCGTCATTGAGTCGCTTTTGCAGCCCCTGTCGTCAGCCATTTCGGAACCGACGGCTGAAACGGACTCCCACGAGGAGCCAACTAGGCCTTTGAATATTTCTGTTGCAGGACCTTTGGACAATGCTCCTTCGGATGGGTCCGGAGCCGCTGTGCAGGTACCGGCTTCCAAAGGGGTTTTCAGGCCTACTCAGCTTCTAATAAAGGCAAAGCCAAAGGCAAAGACTCCTTCCAAATCAAAGACTGCAACACAGGCCTCTTCTGATCCAGCTCCCAAGTCACAGAAACAGTTACTTAAGATGGCGGAAGACTTACTTACTATGATTAGGGGTTCACATCCCCCTCCAGATAAAAGGCCAAGGCAGGAAGTTTATTATGACTCCTCTGATCAGGCTTCTGTTTCTTCAGTTTCTTCTTCTGACCAAGAATATTCTTTCCCTCCTTATGAGGATTCTGATGCTGAGGAATCCATTCCTTCAGCTTCTCCCCCTGAGGACTTCTCTTTTGGGGAAACTTTGCATGAAATGAGGGAACATTTCCACTGGGAAGGACAGGAGTATTCGAATTCTAAGAAAAGACTAAGGGATTTTCTTCTTCTTCCCCAACATAGACCCCAGGCTATTCCTCCTATTTTGGATATTGTGGATGATGCTTTTTTTGGAGGCTAACTTAACCCCTGACTCTTTTCCTCCAGCTCCTGTTAAGCCTGATAGATATTACAGGGTTCCTGATTCCCACCAGTTTTTATACAAGAACCCTACTGCTGACCCTGAAACCATTTCTCAGGATCCTAAGGGAGTTAAGGCCGCTTCTGCTAAAAACCCCATTCCCACTGAGAAGGATTCCAGATCTTTAGAAAGATGGGGCAAAAAAGTGTACACTTCTGCTACTTTATCTATTAGGGCTTTAAACTGTCAGTTTCATATGCTGAAATACCAGCAATTTCTTCTGTCTGTTTTAAAACAAAAGTTAACTTCCATTTCCGCCTGTGCAGATGATAAGGAATTACATGACTTAATGCATGCCACTGAACAAGTAGGGAAGCATGGTTTACACTGTGGATTTGATGCCTTGGAGGCTTCTTGTAGGGCTGCTGCCTCTGGCACAGTAATTAGAAGGCATGCATGGTTAAAGGAACAAAATTTGCCAGATCAAGTAAAAGCTAAATTATTGGATGCTCCTGTTCAGCATAATGTTTTGTTTGGATCTAAAGCTGAAGAGGTGATTAAAAAGATGGAGGACAAGGCAAAATCCATGCAAACAGTTAAAGATTTCTTACAAGTACAGCCACCCAGATTTAGTAGGAATTGGCCTACTAAAAATTGGTCCTTTCCCAATTCAGACAGGCCTCAGAGGGGTAGATACAGACGCTCATGAGGAAGGCCTCAAACACAAGCCTCTTATAGACCAAGACAGTGGAGGAGAGGACAGGTCGCAAGCTCATAGGAAACGGACTCAATGACTCCCTCTGTTGGGCTGCAGGAACTTCTTGCCTGGAAGCCCCTCTCGGAGGAAAACTTTCTCTTTTTCACCAAAATTGGACTCATATAACCCAAGACAAGTGGGTTCTGGATGTGGTTTCAAGAGGTTACAAATTCCATTTTCATACCCTACCAAGGCCAAGCGGATGGCCAGATCTTCCAAAACATCAATGGACAGAGGCCTTAAACCAGGTGGAAGCTCTCTTGGCTATGAAAGCCATAGAACTAGTTCCACTTTCAGAGATGGGACAAGGTTTTTGCTCAAGTCTCTTTCTAGTCCCCAGGAAGCAAAATTCATGGAGACCCATTCTGGATCTGTCAGTCTTGAACACTTTTCTAGAGATACCAAAATTCAAGATGCTTACTCTACAGCAGCTACTTCCAATGCTGGCCAAAAATGCATGGATGGTAACTTTAGATTTAAAGGAGGCATATTTACACATTCCCATCAGGCAGGACCGCAGAAAATACCTCAGGTTCAAGGCCAGATCGAGGCGCTTTCAATTCTCTGCGCTGCCCTTTGGATAGTCTACTGCGCCCAGGGTCTTCACCAAATGCCTGGCTCCAGTAGTAGCTTATTGCAGACTCAAGGGAATTCAAATTTACCCATATCTGGACGACTGTCTTATTCAGGCAGACAGCAAGGATGTCTTACTCCAGTATCTACAGTTTGCTCAGAATCTTCTCAAGTTCCTGGGATTCACTGTAAACATAAAAATGTCAAATTTGACACCCTCACAACAGAAATTTTTTCTGGGCGCTTCTCTAAACACAACAACCCAGATGGCATTTCTGACATACGAAAAACAGTTACAGCTGGCTTCTACTTTCAAAACCTTGGCAACTTTAACTCAGCTATCTGCAAGGAGATTCCTGCAGGCTTTGGGTTACATGGCCTCCTGCATCCTTCTCGTACTATATGCAAGACTACATATGAGGAAAATACAGTGGTACCTAAAAAGTGTATGGTCTCAGCATTGCCACAGTTTAGACATACTGATCTCCGTCCTGCCTTGTCTTCAAAAGGAATTCCTTTGGTGGTCCAAGGCATGTACTCTAAACAAAGGAAAACCCTTCTGTTTGCCTCCTGCCACTCAGATACTAACCACGGATGTCTCAGATTATGCATGGGGAGCCCATTTTCAGGGCAACTGTCTGCAGGGCCTTTGGACAAAGGATCAAAAGCATCTGCATATCAATTTAAAGGAAATGTTAGCTGTTCAGAAAGCTCTGTTGGCCTTCAGGAATCTTCTACAACCAGGACAACTACTGATACGGACAGACACCACAGTTATGTGGTACATAAACAAGCAAGGGGGATCTCATTCCTACCCCCTTTGCAGACTCTAGCCATGGATCTGTGGAACACAGCTCTAGCTTGCAATCTGGACCTTCAAGCTCAGTTTCTACCAGGAAAGCAAAACTTCCTGGCAGACAGTCTGAGCAGAAACCTTTCGTACCCACACGAGTGGATGCTGGACACCGAAATATTCAAGATGATAACAGCAGTCTGGGGATGTCCTCACATAGACCTCTTTGCATCCCACCTCAATCATCAACTACAGATTTTTTGCACCAGGACTTTCCACGAACAAGCTTGGAAAGTAGATGCACTATCATTCAGCCTCTCGGGATATGCCTTTCCGCCTCTTCCTCTTCTTCCACGAGTATTATTAAAGATCAAACAGGACAAGCCCAAGATGATAATCTTGCTGGCCCCAAATTGGCCTTGACAGTTTTGGTACCCAACTCTGAAAAACCTTTGTCTGGAGCCCCCTTGGGTTTTACCACAGACTCCGAACCTTCTGTCCCAACACCAGGGTCAGGTTCTACACTCCCATGTCAGAACTCTCAGCCTGGCGGCCTGGTTAATCCGGAGTCTTTGATTCCTTCTCTCCTACCCAAGCAGGTTATGGATGTCATTTTAGAAGCCAGACGTCCTAGCACTAGAAAATCTTATGCAGGAAAATGGAAAAGATTTTGTTCCTGGATGCAGGCTCAGGATTCTGATCCTCTTCTTCCTAACATTCCTTTGATTTTACTTTACCTGACAGACCTCTTACATAAGGGTCTCTTTCTCTTCCATTAAGATACATGCCTCTGCTATTTCTGCTCATTATAATACAGACCCTCCAATCTTTTCCCACCAGCTCATGAGACAGTTTCTCAGAGGAGCTAAGAACTTAAGGCCCCCTAGATCTCCTCCCATTCCTGCTTGGGATCTCAACTATGTTTTGGAAAAGCTCACCTTACCTCCTTTTGAGCCTGCTGTCACTTCTGACTCCAAGTTTTTATCTTGGAAAACAGCCATCCTGTTAGCTCTGACCTCTGCCAGGAGAGTTTCAGAGTTGCAAGCTCTTATGGCTGTGGAGCCTTATATTATTTTTCATCAAGACAGGGTGTCTCTAAGGACTAATCCTACTTTCATGCCTAAGGTGGTTTCCAAAGTGGCTTTAAATCAAACTATTCACTTGCCAACTTTTTTCCCCACTCCTCAAAATAAAGGGGAAAGGATCTTACATTCCTTGGATGTACACAGACAACTACGTTTTTACCTGGACAGAACCAAGGACATCAGGAAATCAGAGCAATTGTTTGTTTCTTATGCTTCAAGTTCCCAAGGTAAAGCCATTTCAAAACAGACCATTTCTAAATGGATTGCTCATAGAATCAGATTTTGCTATTCACACCATGGAAAGCAAATCCCAGGTAGTATAAGGACTCATTCCACCAGAGCTGCTGCCACTTTCGCTGCCTTCCTCAGGGGAGTTCCTACCAAAGACATTTTGGAAGCTGCAACTTGGAGTTCAGTGCATACTTTTTCGAAGCACTACAATCTACCTCTCTACTCTAAGTCTAGGGCAGGCTTTGCTTCTGCAGTCTTGCAGGGCCTTTTAGCCGCCCCTTCCTCTTTATGACCACCTCCCTTTCATTCTGCTTTGGGATTCTACCCTACAGTCATGACTGCATCAGTGAAACACTATGAACATAGTACAGTTGTGTACACTTACCATAAATGTAAATGTTCGAGTGTCTTCACTGTTGCAGTCTGGGTTTCCCTCCCTCCTGTCCCCTCTTATTTTTACTTTTGTGTGGTTCCTTTTTTCACCATTCTTCTGAGGTGTATTTGCAAAGGGTATGGGACCTTATTCATTTTGGGACTCCTGACATCTGGGGCAAGAAAAACTGGAGAACATGGCGTCGGCTGTCAGCTTTGTACTCCTGGTGCTCTGACGTCAGGGAGCATGGCTGAACAGCCGATGCCAGACCCAGACTTTGGGATTCTGGCCGACCGAGGACTGCCTGCCGTCAGGGGAGAACCCTACAGTCATGACTGCAACAGTGAAGACACTCGAACATCTACATTTATGGTAAGTGTACACAACTGTACTTTTTCAGACCTTTACAACTTACCATTAAAACAACAGCCAGGACAAAAGTACCATTAAAGACAAAGAAACAAGTACAGCATTCTTCTGGACAGTTCTCCATGCCTAAAAAACAGATGCTTAAAATGGCCGAAGACCTCATTACTCTAATCAGGGGTTCCCATCTCCCTCCTGAGAAAAGGCCCAGGCAGGATACAGACTATGATTCCTCTGATCAGGTTTCCATTTCGTCTGATTCCTCTTCAGACCAGGGATACTCTCTACCCCCCTATGAGGACTCTGATCTCTTCAGCCTCTCCTCCTGAGCATTACTCTTTTGGGGAAACTTTACATACCATGAGGGAGCATTTCCATTGGGAAAGTCAGGATTACTCAGAATCCAAAAAAAGGCTCAGGGATTTCCTTTTATTGCCTCAGCACAGGCCCTTGGCTATTCCACCTGTGCTTGATATTGTGGATGATGTGTTCTCTGAATCCAGCTTATCTCCTGATTCTTTTCCCCCTGCACTAGCCAAGCCAGATAGATATTATAGAGTCCCAGACTCTCTAGAAAAACTGCAGGGAACCACCACGATGAGTATAAAACAGTTTATTTTAAAATAAAGAACAAGCGCTTTCACGCACCACCATGGCGTGCTTCATCAGGTTACATCAATTAATTAAGAATTCATCCTTTATATATCAAAATACATCCAATTAATCAATTCTATCATCAAATTAAAGAGTCTAAGTCATTTAAAGAGATATTACCAGGATAAGATCAGGCTTAGGTATGAAGAACATCTTTAACATACAAAGCATAACGCTTTTCTAAAGCAGCCAAGAGCTTCCGTCAACATAAAACAAACACGGATTCAGATTGCATAGCTCAAACAAAAATCCATTCAAAACTTCATATCCAACAATAATAAATTCATAAACCTGTCTTATTTCCTTATAATACCTATTATGAATATAATACTGGTGTTACTAAAAATAAATAAATCACCAATAATGTCATGGCAATACTTATGTAATGCATTATATCTAAATATCCATAAAATATGTATTTTAATCATTATTTATAAAAATATATATATATATTGATAATATATAAAATAGATAAAATAAATAAAATAAATATTCTAACCAAGAACTTATTACTATATTGAATAAACGTATCAACAATGCTTATTCAATGACTATATACAATAGTAATATTATGCAAATAATAAAGCTAAAACCAACACCTAAAAAAACAAATAATTCATCTATCTCCTAATAGGGCTGGTCGGATGCTGACCGCTAGATTCAGACCAGGTTCAATATGAGACCTGAAGTTAAAAATCCATCTCAGCTCATGGAGTTCGAGACCCCACGACATCACCTTCTCTCATATTATTGTGCACAATCTGAATAACCCTAAACTTAAAATGATGTTTGGGGAACTGCTGACAATGCTTAGCCAATGCGTTACTAGTGTTCTCCTTTTTTATGTCGTAGACATGATTGTATATGCGATCCCTAAGCCTTCTCGATGTCATGCCTACATAGTAGGCATCACATAATACACAAGTGGCTAAGTAAATAATATTTTTGGAGTCACATGTCTCATAGAAAGTTGGTGTAAACGTCATGTCTATTCCTGGTACTTCAAATGACTGAGTTTTTGATATGTAGCTACACATGCTGCATTTAGTGCACGAATAAGTTCCCTTCTTATATCGTGACCTAATATCTATATGCCGAACATCCATTTTATCATTACAGAGTAGCCTTTTTAAATTTAAACTATTGTTAAATCTAAAAGTAGGTTTTCTACCTACTATCTGTGCTAGAGTTGAATCAAGTAAAAGAATCTTTCAATTGTTCTTAACGACATCCATAATATGATGTATATCATTTGTATATTTAATGCTAAATGGCAAGCTTACTTCTTTGCTCTTAAAACTATTAGTAAAACCCCCTCTTTTAACATATGTATATGTCCCAAGCGTTGATGAGGTTAAGTTATCAACTAAATCAGCAGGATAGCCTCTACTAATGACAACTTTTTTTGGAAATCCACCAGAGTATATAAATCCCCCTGCTTACTGCAAAGCCTAGAAATTCTAGTTATCTGCCCTTTTATCACGTTACGAAAAACGTAGCGAGGATGCATGCTATCAAAATGAAGGATTGCATTCCTCCAGCATGACTTCCTGTATAACGTTGTGGTAATGTTATTCTTGTCATCTTTAGTTAGGGTGATATCCAAAAAATTAACATGATTATATGAATGTTCAAAAGTAAATTTTAAAAAAGAGGTGGTTGATTCCATATAAGCAACAAACTCATACAGTGAATCTAAATCGTTATTCCAAAATAAAAGGATGTCGTCTACAAAGCGCCTATACAAAATTATATTTTTAAATCTCTCATTATTAAAAATAAATCTCCTTTCCTATTGATGAATAACTAAATTTGCATGATTTGCACAGGAGTGCCCATGGCCACTCCCATGTCTGTGCATATGTTTGATCACTGAAAAGAAAAATATTGTTGTTTAATACCATATCCAAAAGACTACAGACTAACATCTGATCAGCATTATCTAATGTTCCATTAGCATGCAGATATTCCCTAATGGCTTCCAAGCCAAAGTCATTCGGAATACTTGTGAATAGATTCCTAATATCCAGTGTTACTAATAAAGTGTTGCTTTGAATATTATTGCATAGGGAATCCTGTTTTAGATCATGTAGCAGCCCAAAAGAGTCCTTTAGAATTGTAGGTATTAATTTAACCAAAGGGCCTAATTTTGTCTGTATAAAAATCGAGGCATTTTCAGTCACCCAATGCCTTCCTGAAACTATTGGGCGTAAAGGGGGAGGTTGCACCCCTTTATGCATTTTCGGAAGGCCCTTAATTATAGGTATCAAAGGGGAATCAATTATTAAAAAATCATATAAACTCTTATCTATACAGCGACACATAAGAAGATCATAGAGGGTGTCATGCACCCCTCTTACTATAGAGCCCACTACTGTTTTATCTATGGGCTTATAGGCTGCATCATTATTTAGCATATTATGCATGAGCTCAATATAGAAGGAGGTATCCATTGCAACCACCCCTCCTCCTTTATCAGCAGGTTTAAATGTGATTTCGTTGTTATTACGAAAATTGTCAAGACAACATTTCAAATTGGCATTCAAATTAACATATATTCCTGTGTGCTTTTTCTCTTTATAATACATATAAAAATCTTGCTCACAAGAGCATACAAAACAGTCAACCATGTTATGCAAAGGAGGTACAAATAAACTTTTTCTTTTGCATACATGTGTTGTATGTGAGAGGTCTTTATGCGAGGAATCAAAAAACAGTACCTTAAGTGAAAGTGTCCTGGCAAAAAGACGAAGCGCTATAAGCGTTTCTGAAAGTTCGCTTCCCCTAGATGGAATAAAGGATAAACCTTTATTAAGAAGTACCTGTTCATCTGCTGTAAATTCAAAAGAAGTAAGGTTGAAGAACAAAGTATTCAATTCCTGGTCTTTCGCCGTGCTTCCGGTACCTCGCTCGAAAATTTCCTCTTCCCTCGGCCTCGGCTCACAGAACGCGTAGGTACCCTGGCTTTGTATGGAAGCGGGAGGTTTAAAGGAAGAATGCCAGTAGCTGTGCCAGATGTTATGACATTACTTGATTTTGGTCTCGCTCCCAGTGCATCATTAGCTTTTAGTCCCTGCTGATTACAGGGTAATGAGACATTGGAGGGAAATTTCATCAGTATGAGTATCACCCAAGGATTCCTTTCTGGCGCGAGACTCACTTGGTATCTCGACGTGTTCAGTATGCTCAGTACTAGGGTTCAATGAGGGAGTATTGTCATTAACAGTCGGTTCAGCCCCATTCCTATTGAACCTCGGCCAGACAAAAATCTGGCCCAGCTGGAAATCTTGGTAGTCCCGTTTTAATTTCTTTAATTTTACTTGTTCAAGCTTGCTGCTATATAATGCAACCTGCCTAAGCATATTATTAAGCTTAGAAATATGCAGGTCACCTTTATATTTTTGTAGTAAATTCTTATGTTCATCCTCCACTTTAGCAACAAGATCTAATTCAATGGGAGTAAAGTATTCAATTAATAAATTAATATACTTAGTACCAAAATCAATATTTAGTTGTTGCCATCTACCCAACAAGTCCGGATGGCTATCACCATAGCTTGGCATACACAATACCATACTGGGAACAACTTTAAAGTGAAGACAAGCCTCCAGGTGTCTTCTCTGCCATATAAGCCGGTGGAGCTTATATAAATCATTCTCCAGGAGTCTTAGAGAGCTGTAATAATCTTGTAAATTCTCTACATTGTTAGAAACAATGGGTTGAGTGTTAAGATGAAAGTCCAGACTCAGCAGAGGATTCTCCTGCTGGTGAAAAAGGTTATTCCAGTCCTCAGTACCGCCCGTACTTGCCGGATTATAATCAAGCTCAATATTTATAGAATCCATCGTGTGCTGGCCAAAAATGTAAACGAAAAACAGGAATAATAGCAGCAGACAAAAGATAACCATCCAAAGGTTCCTTCCAACGCCAAAAGATAAATGTAAAAAAACTGCAGGGAACCACCACGATGAGTATAAAACAGTTTATTTTAAAATAAAGAACAAGCGCTTTCACGCACCACCATGGCGCGCTTCATCAGGTTACATCAATTAATTAAGAATTCATCCTTTATATATCAAAATACATCCAATTAATCAATTCTATCATCAAATTAAAGAGTCTAATTAAGTCATTTAAAGAGATATTACCAGGATAAGATCAGGCTTAGGTATGAAGAACATCTTTAACATACAAAGCATAACGCTTTTCTAAAGCAGCCAAGAGCTTCCGTCAACATAAAACAAACACTGATTCAGATTGCATAGCTCAAACAAAAATCCATTCAAAACTTCATATCCAACAATAATAAATTCATAAACCTGTCTTATTTCCTTATAATACCTATTATGAATATAATACTGGTGTTACTAAAAATAAATAAATCACCAATAATCACAAGTTTCTTTATAAAAACCCTTCGGCGGATCCAGAAACTATTTCCCAGGGTCCAAAAGGGGTTAAGGCTTCCATTGCAAAAAATCCAGTGCCCTCTGACAGAGATTCCAGAGCTTTGGATAGATGATGGGGGAAGAAAGTATACACTTCTGCAACTTTAGCAGTAAGAGCTTTAAATTGCCAGTTTCACATGCTTAAGTACCAACAATATTTAATGGCTCAGTTAAAACAGAAAATGCTTGCAAGCTCAGAAGCTCCTGATTGTAAAGAAATTCAGGATTTATTGCATGCAGTTGAACAGGTGGGAAAACATACTGTACAATGTGGTTTTGATTCTTTAGAGGCCTCTTGTAGGGCCGCAGTTACAGGTTCTGTGATTTGAAGACATGCTTGGTTAAAAGAACCGAGTTTACCTGATCATGTTAAGGTAAAATTATTGGATGCTCCTTTACAACATGATACCTTGTTTGGTGTTAAGGCAGAAGAGGTGTAGAAAATGGAGGATAAAGCTAAATCTATGCAAACAGTCAAGGATTTCTTACAGGTACAGCCACCTTGATTTAGCAGAAATTGGCCAACAAAGAATTGGTCCTTTCCAGTGTCAGACAGGCCACAGAGAGGCAGATACAGACGCCCAAGAGGCAGATCTCAACCCCAAGGCTGAAACAGACAACGACAGTGGGGCACCTCAACCCCAAAAGGAGGTGAGGACAAGTCTCAACCTTACAGGAAACAGTCACAATGACTTTCCCCTTCGTACGCCAAGCACTTCCCTTTTGGAAGCCCCCTTAGGGGGAAAACTAGCACTTTTTTCTCAAAACTGGCAAACAATCACCCAAGACAAATGGGTTCTGAATATTGTGTCTCAAGGTTATAGGTTCCACTTTCATACTTTACCAAGGCTAAAAGGAATGCCAGACCTGCCACAAAATCAATGGGCAGAGGCACAAAAACAAATTTCAGCCCTCATGGACATGAGAGCTATTCAAAAAGTACCACAACAGGAACAAGGACAAGGATTTTACTCCAGACTCTTCCTGGTCCCCAGAAAGGACAAGGCCTGTAGGCCCATACTAGACCTTTCAATTCTAAATACTTACCTGGATATTCCGAAATTCAAAATGTTGACATTACAGCAGCTTCTAGCCATGCTGGGCAAGAAGGCTTGGCTTGTTACTCTGGACCTCAAAGAGGCATACCTGCATGTCCCTATCAGACAAAATTGCAGAAGATACCTCATATTCAAAGCTGGTGCAACGCATTACCAATTCTCTGCACTGCCCTTTGGCTTATCTACTGTGCCCAGGGTCTTCACAAAGTGTCTGGCACCAGTAATTGCATTTTGCAGACAAAAAGGAATTCAAATATATCCATACCTGGACGACTGCCTCATTCAGGCAGAGACAAAGGACATTCTTCTACAGCATCTGGCGTTTGTAAAAAGGTTAATTTCACTAGGGTACGCAGTAAACGAAAAGAAGTCAAAACTGGTGCCCTCACAACAGATTATATTCCTGGGTGCCAGCTTAAATACAGCGGCCCAGATGGCTTACCGCACGCCAGACAAGTTCAACTAACTCATTGTTTTCAACTATTGGTAAAAAAGTCCCATCTCCCTGCAAGAAAAATTCTGCAGGCCCTGGGATTCATGGCATCCTGCGTACTACTAATACTGTATGCCAGACTGCATATGAGGAAATTACAATGGTACCTAAAAAGTGTTTGGACTCAACATTCTCACAGTTTAGAAGCAGTAATACCAATGGTTCCCTGCCTACAACAGGAGTTTCGATGGTGGGCACAGGCATGTCACCTAAACAAGGGTCAGCCTTTTACCCTACCCACAGCCAGGCAGACTCTAACAACAGATGCTTCGGATTACGCCTGGGGAGCACACATGGCAGGAAAATGCACTCAGGGCAAGTGGACCACAGACCAGATGCATCTTCACATCAATCAAAAAGAGATGTTGGCTGTTCAAAATGCCCTAACAGCTTTCAAGGACCTTCTGCATCCAGGACAATTATTATTAAAGACAGACAACACCACAGTAATGTGGTACATAAACAAGCAAGGGGGCACTCATTCTTATCCCCTATGCAGGCAAGCCATGACCTTGTGGAACAGAGCTCTAACGTATCAAGTTCACCTACAAGCAGAATTCCTGCCAGGAAAGAAAAATACTCTGGCAGACTATCTAAGCAGAAATATCGTGGACCCTCACGAATGGAAATTGAATCCACAAATCTTCAGCATGGTAACGCAAAAATGGGGATGCCCAGACATAGATCTTTTTGCCTCCCCACTGAATTGCCAACTACAAAAATTCTATACAAGGACTTATCACAAACAAGCATGGAAAGTGGATGCTGTTTTGTTCAGCTGGAAAAACCTAAAAGTTTATGCCTTTCCACCACTGCCTCTCCTTTCAAAGGTACTTCTAAAAGACAGACAAGAAAAAACACAGATGATCCTGTTTGCTCCAGACTGGCCACGCCAGCACTGGTACACTATCTTAAGGAACTCAGCTCAAGGCCCACCATGGATTTTGCCTCAAATTCCGCACCTTCTGACTCAACAAAACAATCAGATCCTGCATGGTCAGCTCAAAACCCTAAACCTGGCTGCATGGCAGATTCATTAGACAAACAGGCAACACCTCTCTCTAAAGCTGATATGGGTGTCATTTTGGAGGCCAGGAGGCCTAGCACCAGGAAAGCTTACTCAGAAAAATGGAAGAGATTTTGCGCCTGGAACCAGGCTCAAAACCTTAACCCTCTTGTTCCAAACATTCCTCAGATTTTACAATACTTAACTGAGATGCTGGACAGAGGACTATCCTACTCATCAATTAAGGTCCACGCCTCTGCCATTTCAGCACATTACAACACGGATCCTCCTTTATTTTCTCATCCCTTGCTAAAACAGTACCTCAGAGGGACTAAAAACATAAGACCACCCCGGAGAGCACAAACACCAACTTGGGACCTCAATTTCGTTTTGGAAAAACTAACCCTGCCACCTTTTGAGCCAGCCAGTACAGCCGATCTAAAATTTTTATCATGGAAAACAGCTCTGCTCCTGGCAGTAACGTCAGCACGAAGAGTCTCAGAGCTACAGGCATTGATGGCAGTGGAACCTTTTATAATTTTTTATCAGGACAGGGTTTCTTTAAGGACAAACCCTACCTTTATGCCAAAGGTGGTATCTAGTGTGGCTGTTAACCAAACCATCCATTTGCCAACTTTTTGTCCAAACCCACAGAATAGAGGGGAGAAACTTCTGCATTCTTTGGACATACACAGGCAGCTACGCTTCTACTTGGACAAAACAAAAGCTTTCAGGAAAACTGAGCAACTGTTTGTAGCATATGCTGCAGGATCACAGGGTAAGGCTATCTCAAAGCAGACTATATCCAAATGGATAGGACACTGTATACGTTACTGCTACACACAGCATGGAAAATCAGTCCCAAATAACATTAGGCCACATTCCACCAGGGTAACAGCCACTTCAACAGCCTGTCTCAGAGGAGTACCTACCAAGGAAATTTTGGAGGCTGCAACTTGGAGTTCACTGCACACCTTTACCAAGCATTACCACCTGCCTCTTTACTCTAAATCCAGAGCAGGATTTGCCACTGCAGTTCTGCAGGGCCTCATTGCCAATCCTAACTCTTTATAGACCAGCCACCCAACCTTAGCTTTGGGATTCTACCCAAGTGTAATGACTGCAGCAGTGTAACATGATGAACATAGTACAGTTTTGTACCTACCATAAATGTAGATGTTGGAGTGTTCACACTGCTGCAGTCCAGGTTACCCTCCCTCCATCCCCTCCGGACTAGCTGGACTTATCTATACCTTTCTATCCTATACAACCTTTGTGATGTATTTGCTTGTAACAGTTGGTATTGCTGTTATTTTTATATGTGTATTTTTATTATCAATATGTATTGCCTACCTACTTGAGGGCACCTGACATCTGGGGCAAGAAAAACTGAAGAAAATGGCGTTGGATGCATCTTGTATACCCCTGGCGCACTGAAGTCAGGGAAGAAGCGACAGCAACCGATGCCGGACCAAGACTTTGGAACTCTGGCTGACTGCGGGACCGCCTGACGGCAGGATAACCCAAGTGTAATGACTGCAGCAGTGTGAATACTCGAACATCTACATTTATGGTAGGTACAAAACTGTACTTTCTCTGCTTTACCCTTTGGCCTTTCTACTGCCCCAGGGGTATTCACCAAATGCCTAGCACCAGTAATTGCTTTCTGCAGGCTTCAATGCATCCAGGTTTTCCCTTACATAAACGACATGATTCCGGAATCTTCCCCAGAGATCTTGCCGCAGAACCTACACTTCACCATTTCCCTTCTGCAAAGCCTGGGGTTCAACATAAATGTAACAAAATCATCTATCACCCTTTCTCAGGATCATGTTTTTTTTGGGATGTAGGATAGAGACATACCTTATGCTGGCCTGTCTGCCTCCTCCAAAGGTTCTGTCCATCATATCTTTCTTCCAAACTCTTCTCCCTCTTCTCTCTGTCATAGCCAGGGAGTTTCTCAGACTTCTGGGATTCATGGCATCTACCATTAGTGTTACTCCTGGCTAAGCTTCACATGAGGGAGTTTCAGTGGTTCCTGAAAACAGTTTGGATTTAACATGCACATCCCCTAGAGGCTTTGGTTCCGCTTCTTCATTGTCTGAATGAAGAAGGAACTCCAGTGCTGGATTCAGCTGGTGACCCTGAACCCAGGTCTCTCTTTGCATCCTCCTCTTCCCTCTCAAGAACTGTTCAGATGCTTCAGATGTAGGTTGGGGAGCAGCTTTCGGCTCCATGAAGGTACAGGGGGGCTGGTCACCTTCCCAAAGAAAGAAGCACATTCACATCAAAGAAATGAGAGCACTTCTGCTGCCCCTTCAGGCTTTTCATCCTGATGTCCTTCAGGATGCATCTGCAGTCATCACATATGGGTTGTCCTGCCTCAGGCAGCCCTTCGGTCAGCCGGATTCCAAAGTCTGGGTCCGGCGTCGCCCTTTCCCTGACGTCAGAGCGCCTGGGGTATAAAAGCGTCAGCCGACGCCATCTTCCCCAGTCTTTCTTGCCGCGTGGTGCCCGAAGCAGAAGCAGTTCGCAAGTGCCAGTCGGCCAGCTCCTGTAATTCAGCTAACTGAAGACTTCAAAAGCCAAGTACCCCATTGGGGACTCTTTCTTGCCTCAGCCGATGTCAGATAAAGTTAATAATTGTTTAACTTGTGGGAAACAAATACCTCATAAGGATTTCCACTCTTACTGCCTCCCCTGCCTAGGCCCAGACCACGACGTCTCGGCCTGTTCAGCCTGTGCTTCCTTCAACCAACGCACTCTTAGAAGTCGGGCGGAGTTCGCAGAGGAATTTTTTGGGGCTAGTTTTTCATACAAAATGCCGTCGGAGACTCCGACTTCTCATTTAATAAAGAAATGGAAGGACAAGGACCGACACACGTGGGCCGCGGTTTCGGCTGAAACCACGGCCAGGCCTACCGCGAGTGTCTCTGTCTCGGCTGAAACAGAGTCCTTGGTACTTCCGACACCCGAAACCGCTCAACCGACAACCTCGGCCCCGGAGGATTCTGATGCAGAGGAAATCCATCCCCTCTGCCTCCCCTCCTGAAGAGCTATCCTTCGGTGAGACCCTTCACACTATGAGAGAGCATTTCAAATGGCAGGGCCAGGAATTTTCTGATTCCAGGAAATGATTAAGAACTTTACAGTATTTACCTCAGCATAGACCTTTGGCTATTCCTCCTGTTTTGAATGTCATTGATGATGTGTACTCTGAGTCTAGCATAACCCCTGACACTCTTCCCCCGGCCCCTGTCAAACCCGATAGGTACTACAGGGTCCCGGACTCGCATCATTTTCTTTACAAGGCCCACTCTGCTGATCCAAAAACTATTTCCCAGGGCCCTAAAGGGGTTGCGGCTGCCACCTCCAAAAATCCACTCCCCTCTGAAAGGGAGTCCAGGGCTTTAGAGAGATGGGGTAAAAAAGTGTATACTTCTGCTACTCTTTCTATGAGGGCATTAAATTGTCAATTTCATATGATACAGTACCAACAGTATTTGATAGATGAATTGCATAAGAAACTGTCTTCACCTGAACCCCTAGATCGCAAATCACTACAGGATCTGGTACATAACTCCCAGCAGGTTAGTAACCATTTCTTACAATGTGGTTATGATGCATTGGAAGCTTCATGTAGGTCAGCTATGACAGGTGCAGTCATACGTAGGCATGCTTGGCTGAAGGAACAATCTCTGCCAGACCATGTTAAAGCTAAGCTTCTGGATGCTCCCCTGGAAAAGCAAAGTTATTTGGCTCCACTGCTCAGGAGGTCTTAAAGAAGGTTGAGGAAAAGGCAAAATCTGTACAAACAGTTAAAGATTTTCTACAAGTCCAACCACCAAGATTCAGCAGAAATTGGCCTGCCAAGAATTGGTCCTTTCCGGACACAGAAATATTTCAGAGGCAAGAACAGGCGTGCCAGAGGTAGAGGGCAAGCTAGAGGCTCCTACAGAGGGCGTCAATGGCAGCCTCCCAACCAGAGAGGTAGTGCAGGACCTACAACTGCTGCACAAGGACAGATTCAATGACTTTGCTTTGATTCCGCCAACCAGGGCTCAATTAGAAGCACCTTTGGGCGGAAAGCTTTCTTTATTCTCAGACAATTGGCACACTATTACAAGAGACAAATGGACACTGCAAATAATAGACAGAGGATACAGGTTCCATTTTCACACATTACCAAAAAGAAAAGGCATGCCAGACCTGCCACCAAATCAAAGGCAGAGGCTTTGAAACAAATCTCCAACTTAATGCAAATGAAAGCTATAGAAAAGGTTCCTCTTTCAGAACAAGGCCAAGGATTTTATTCCAGACATTTCCTTGTTCCAAGAAAAGAAAATCAATGGAGGCCTATTCTCGACTTGTCCACACTGAATACTTATCTCATTGTGCCAAAATTCAAAATGCTGACTCTACAGCAACTCCTTCCCATGCTGGTCAAGGGGTCTTGGCTGGTGACTCTAGACCTCAAGGAGGCATACCTGCATGTCCCTATCAGACAAAGTTGCAGAAGACACCTCAGATTTCTTGCAGGCTCAGAGCATTATCAATTCTCAGCATTGCCCTTTGGCTTATCTACTGCGCCCAGAGTATTCACAAAATGCCTGGCATCAGTAATTGCACACTGCAGACTTCAGGGGATTCAAATATACCCATATCTGGACGACTGCCTTATACAAGCGGACAGCCAACAAACTTTGGTAAAGGACTTGAATTATGCCATCCACCTAATGCAGGCATTGGGATATATAGTCAACTTTCACAAATCAAGACTTGTTCCATCCCAAAGAATAACTTTTCTGGGTGTGGATTTAGACACAACCACCCAAATGGCTTTTCTCACAGAAGAAAAACAAAGACAACTACCGGATTACTTCAAGAATCTGACAAGACAAACTCATCTGACTGCAAGGAAAATCCTGCAGGCCCTGGGTTACATGGCATCTTGCATTCTTCTCATTCCCCAAGCAAGGCTGCATATGAGGAAACTACAATGGTACCTAAGGAGTTTATGGACACAGCACAGCCACAGCTTAGAAACTTTGATCACACTCATTCCATGTCTCCAAAAGGAATTTCTGTGGTGGGCTCAAGCAAGCCAATCAAACAGGGGTCTGCCCTTCAGCAAGCCAATAGCCAGCCAAACCATTACAACGGACGCTTCAGACCACGGTTGGGGAGCGCACATGGAGGGCAGATGTATTCAAAGACTATGGTCACAAAAGGAGCTACGCATGCACATAAACCAAAAGGAAATGCTGGCAGTGATACATGCAATCGAGGCTTTCAAACTCTTTCTGCATCAAGGCCATCTACTAATAAGGACAGACAACACCACAGTTATGTGGTACATAAACAAGCAAGGAGGCACCCATTCCTACCCTCTTTGCAGACTGGCAATGAATCTATGGGAACTTTCCTTGAAACTCAATATAGACCTGCAATCCCAGTTTGTGCCAGGAAAAGACAATATACTGGCGGACAGCTTAAGCAGAAATATCATGGATGCACACGAATGGATGTTGCACCCAGACATCTTCCTACAGATAACACAATCATGGGGAAGGCCAGACATAGATCTTTTTGCCTCCCCCCACAATCATCAGCTGAAGAAATTCTGCTCAAGGACATACCACCCACAAGCATGGAAAGTGGACGCCCTATCTTTCAGCTGGAGAACCCTAACAGTTTATGCATTTCCACCTCTTCCATTAATGACCAAGGTCTTACTGAAGATCAGGACAGAGCAGCCAAAAGTGATTCTGATAGCTCCGGACTGGCCAAGACAGCACTGGGTACCCACTGTTAAAGAGCATGTCACACACGAAACCATGGCCTCTTCCTCAATGGCCACTTCTCCTGACACAGCACAATTACAAAACTCTGCATTCCAACCTGAAAACCTTGCGACTAACAGCCTGGAAAATACCTTGACTCCTCCTCAGGATAAGTTATCCAAGAAAGTGAGGGATATCATCATGGAAGCTCGCAGGCCTTCCACAAGAAAGGCATATTCAGCAAAATGGAAAAGATTTCACATTTGGAACACCACAAAGGGCCTAGATGCGACAGTGATGAACATGCCACATATCCTGGAATACTTGGCAGAAATGCTCCACAATGGCCTGTCTTACTCTTCCATTAAAATTCATGCTTCAGCAATTTCAGCAGAGTACAATACTGATCCACCTGTTTTTTCTCATCCTCTCCTAAGACAGTTTCT
>NC_056725.1:893470522-893487932 GCF_019279795.1 Protopterus annectens
TAAAATTGAGGTAAAATAAATCCCAGGATAATAATTCCAGAAGAAAAAATAATCCAAATGCGTAGAAAAAGATTTATAAAATCTTTTACTATAAAAATTTGAGGAAAAAGGTTGTTGTAAAGTTGTAAAAAAAAACAAAAGTTAAATAGCTGTGAGGAGCTCAGAGAGTAAGGACTAGACTAGTCGGCGGCCATCTTGGAATCCCAATTGTTAAAGCTGATCATTTTGACTTTGTACTGTGGCATCATTCTTGGTGAGGGTAAGATGTGCTCAGGGTCAGGGTCATACCGGCTGGGGCTACATAATCAGAGAGCTCCTCTATGTCTTTTTTAATGTAGTCCAGGGAGGTACATCTCAGGTCATTCACACCGGCATGGACAATGACTGAGTCATATTTGTACTTGCTTTGGAGTAACCTGAGTGCTTGTGTTATGTGGCAGATTCTAGCACCCAACAGGCAGCTTACTGTAACCTTTTCCTTGTTCAGTCTGGTGAGCTATGGAGTCACCTATTACAAGTGTATCAGGCATCTTGTTTGGCCTTAAGGGCTGTGACTGTTTGGCACACTGACTTTGTGAACTATGTGTTGCATGTGCTATGTTTTGAGGTAGTGGTTGCTTGGATGTCTGCTTTGGAGGCCTCTGTTGTTTTGGTAGATTTTTAATTAGAGCCTCCGAGTATGTTGTTGTGTGTTTATATGTTTGGTTTGCAGTTGTGATAGGTCTATGTGAGACTGGGTTTGTGGTGGGTGTGGTTAACTTCTCCTCCTGACTGGTTTTGCCAGTACCGAGTCGAGAGAGCTCAGCCTCCAGTTTGGCTATATAGTTACATCTCTCACATATATTTGTATTTGTTGGGAGGAGGAGAGGGTTGTCTGTGTACATGAGGCAGTTGTAACATTGCCTCAAGATTCCCAGATTCACCAGCTGAACTGGAGAGGATGCCAGTAATTGACCCTTCGACATGCTAGAATAGTGTAAGGGATTGCTGTGTAACTGAGTCAGAAAGGACCTATAGGGAAATGGGTACTCAAGGGGATTGTAGGTGGATGTAGTGCTTTCTTTTTGTTTGGGTGCGTTATCTGTGTAAAAATGCTTTAGGAGCAAGTGCTGGGCTTTTCAGATAGAGAATAGACTGTTTAGATTGAAAATAGAGCAGTTCTAAGGGAAAAACTGAAGAGCATATGGATATGGAGATACTCCCGGGTTGTGTTGTGTGTTACAAGTCCTGTGTTCATGAAGCACGGTATAAAACATAACCAGGCAGTGCTGATGTGCATATGTGACCCTGAACTAGGCGTCTGTTAACGCATATATATTGTTATCCCCCATACTGAGGGATAGTAATACATGTACATACCTCTTTGTAAAAACTGATGTCAGCACCCTATAAATACTGCAGGAGAAGAAAAGTGACCCAGTAATGTGAATAGCGCACTGCGCAAATGCATCTCTCTCAAGTGTCATAACATAGTTAGGTAGGTGTTTGGATCCTGCAAATGCTCATTGTGTGTTAGGGGGGCATTATGTGTGCAATTCTCTTTGAAAGAAATGTCCATTTTGACAACTGGAATAACACATTACATGATGTACATTCCTCTTTGTAAATACTGATGATGTCAGCACCCTATAAGTACAGCAGGAGAAGCAAAACTGCACAGTAATGCGAATAGCGTGCTGTGCTAATGCGTCTCTCTCAAGTATTATAACATAGGTAGGTAGGGGTTTGAATCCTGTAAATGCTCAGTGTTTGGTTGGGGGGCAGGGGGGTGTGTGCAATTCTCTTTGAAAGAAATGTCCTTTTTGACAACTGGAATAACACGGGCAGGGGGCAGGGGGCAGGGGGTGTGCATGTGTGCAATTCTCTTTGAAAGAAATGTCCCTTTTGACAACTGGAATAACACATTATATGATATACATTCCTCTTTGTAAAGACTGATGATGTCAGCACCCTATAAGTACAACAGGAGAAGGAGAACCACCCAGTAATGTGAATAACATCCTGTGCTAATGCATTTCTCTCAAGTGTCATAGTATAGTTAGGTAGGGGTTTGAATCCTGCAAATGCTCAGTGTGTATTGGGGGGGACAGGAGTTATGCAATTCTCTTTGAAAGAAATGTCCCTTTTGACAAATGGAATAACACACTACATGATGTACATTCCACTTTGTAAAGACTGATGATGTCAGCACCCTATAAGTACAGCAGGAGAAGGGAAGTCACTCAGTAATGCAAACAGCGCACTGCACTAATGCATCTCTTTCAAGTGTCATAACATAGTTAAATAGGGGTTTGAATCCTGCAAATGCTCAGTGTGTGTGTTGGGGGGGTATGCATGTGTGCATTTCTCTTTGAAAGAAATGTTCCTTTTGACAACTGGAATAACACACTACATGATGTAAATTCCTCTCTGTAAAGACTGATGATGTCAGCACCCTATAAGTACAGCAGGAGAAGAAAAATCACCCAGTAATGCGAATGGTGCGCTGTGCTCATGTGTCTCTATCAAGTGTCATAACATAGTTAGGTAGGGGTTTGAATCCTGCAAAAGCCATGTGTTTGTTTGTCAATGTGTGGTTTTGCTTTTATTATTGTATGACATATAA
Organism: Protopterus annectens; assembly: GCF_019279795.1. Classification (NCBI taxonomy): domain Eukaryota; kingdom Metazoa; phylum Chordata; order Ceratodontiformes; family Protopteridae; genus Protopterus; species Protopterus annectens. The sequence goes on from NC_056725.1 coordinate 893,473,128, forward strand.
TTATAACAGTAATTGCAAGGCACACATCAGGTATGTGTGTGCCACATACAGATATGTACCTGTGACCTTCAATAGTTCCTATGTGTGAAGCCCGCCTCATATGAATACAGTTGTTACCTGTGCCAGCATGTCCTGCAGATTCCTAGACTGTACGCCATACATGTATGTTGTTGACAATGCAGGCTACTGCAGTGATCTGTGTCCTAGGCCAACTGGGTGACACACACTCATGAAAGCTGTGATATATTAATGTGGGTGAGGGTTCATGTCTGGAGTATATGTCACACATGTTATAACACAGCAAAGTCTGTGAGTAATGGACATCCAGTGTAGATGTATGGCAACTGTTGCTGATATGCACAAAGACACCTTCTTGCTTAGGCGATACACCAAGGGACTGCACAATACCTTTGGAAATGTGAATATCACAGGATAGACAAGAAAACACTTCTCCATATGTACACACCATTACCCATTCTACATGATGGGTGCTACCACCTACATGGTACTACTGGAATACTATGTTAAGTACATGCTGATGACAAAGTTACAGTTGCATTACAGTAATAGAGCATGGCTTGGACAACAGGTATCTATCTGTATGATACCCTTTGGTGGTCATGTGTCATGCAGACTGCATTGTAGGCCACTGTATACATTTCCAGTCGTGGATGAACATATCGCTAGTGTGTTGGCATGTACGTGAGACTGCTATATGCCAAACAGTATTCTTCCCAGGGATGTGTGGGGCTCAGTAAGAATGGCTACTGGTATAGTGTAGTACTGCATGGATATCACTGACACTGGGTTTCCTACATCTGTGTATCAGTTGAGGATACATCATGTAATAGGTTCATAGGTTCATACTAGGCTATCTGCCCTAAGGCAGTTACAAGCCTAGCCAGACTGTGTTTGACTTTCGCCACCCATTTTAAATGTATTTTCATATGGCCTTTTTCCAGGTTAGTATACTCAGCTTCTGTGTAACAGTGACACAGAAGAGAAACCCGGGGTAAACCTACAATCTCCCATCCACTCAGCAAGAGTCCTCTTGCAGAGAGTCATTAAGGGACTCTGCCTAACCTGGACTGTGATTTTATTCCAGAGTGAAGGGAGCCTCTGGGTTATGAATCTGTCCCTCCAGCATGTCCTATTTATGTAAGTGCTGAGGTGCAAGTGTCACGAGCACATAGCTCCATGGAAATTGGATTTTCTGGGGTGCAGCATGTCCATTAATTCCAGGTTGGACATGGTTCTATATGTCAGGCATCTGTTGGAGCCCTTTGATCCCCTTGGTGAGGTACTTTTGTGGACTTTCCAGTTGCTGCAGGTCAGGTCTCTGGTAAGGTACACCACAAAAGGGGCATTGTACTCAATTATGGGCCTGATGAGGGATGACTGAAGAGGCACGATGACCTCCAGTGATCTAGCTGTGAATCCCTTCATGATTAGGTGGCCTATATAAACTGGCTGTGTAACCACTACAACCATGTGGTTGTCAAATGAGAGTTTGCTATCAACTCGGGTCTCCAGGTCCCTAATCATGTGTACAGTACTTAATGGCTTACCACCTATGTGTCAATTTGTGGGCACTTTGTTCTTGCCAAAGGGGATGACTATACATGTTTTGGCATTTAGCTTGAGGCCATGGCTCTGGCACCAGTTGTCTGTTTCTATGAGGCCCTTTTGTAGGATGCTTCTGTTGGCTGGTGAGTTGATTATGGAGCCCAGTTTGCAGTCATCTGCGAACCTGCTCAGCCACAGTCCATCTGTGTTGGCCTGTACCTCTGAGAAATATATACCAAACAAGAGAGGTCCCAGGACTGAACTCTGTCGGACGCCACTTGTAAACGGTTTGGAGTGTGACATGGCTCCAGCAATTCTGACCATGTGTGTTCTGTCCATGAGCCAGTTTGCAATCCATCTAGTGATATAGGGGTTTATAGTTATGCTGGTGAGCATCTCTATAATGCCCGGGTGGGGTATTGTATCGAAGGCTTTTGCGAGGTCCAGGTAGGCTATGTTGAACACCTTCCCCTCGTCACTGGCCTTGGTGACTGTTTCAAAGACATCGACCAGGTTTAAGAGGCAGGATGTGCCCTCAACAAAGCCGAACTGGGTAGGATCCAGTGCCTTTAGGTCCCCAATAGCTTTATTTATGAGGTCTATGATGATCCTTTCCATAGCTTTGCAGACCAAGCTAGTCAGGTGTATGGGGTGATAGTTTCCAGGATACGTTGAGGCACCACCTTTGTGGAGAGGGATCACTGTTGCTGTATGCCACTCCTTGGGTACATATCCTGTAGTAAGGCTGGGATTGAACAGTAGTTTTATGTTTGTGTTTAGTTCTTCTTGGAGTTCATGTAGGATGCAGCCTGGGACATTGTCTGCTCCCATTGATGCTGTGTTTTTGCTTTGGAGAGGGCAACTGAGCATCTCAGATGTCAGTGGGGACATCACTTTGCTGGGATATATATTTGCCCTTGTGGTGGGGAGGGGGGGTGAGATGTTTGTGCTGAACCTGTCAGCAATGATGTTGGCAATGTATGTGGCTTAGGTGTATTCTTTGTCATTTAGGACAACTTCTGAGCATATCTGGGAATTCCCACCCAGATTCCTAACATAAGTAAAGAAAGCCTTGTGATTATCCTTAGTGTCTTGTGCAATATTTCTCTTGAAGCTGTCCTTAGACGATTTTATGAGTGCCCATAATGTTTTCAAAATAGTGATCAGAGATGCCTTCCCTTTGTGGGATATTGCTCGATCATGTAGTAGCTTCCTCCTTCTGTTGTTTTCTGTTATGTGGCTGGGGTCCACCAGAAAGGACGCCTGTCTTTGGATGATTGGATCATGGTTATATTTGAAATTGCATGATCTGTGCATTCCTGAAGGTGTTCATAGAATGTGTTTATAAAGGATTCAGCAGTCTGGGCCGTATTTTCCACAGGCCTGGGGGCTTTGAAGGATTCCACCTCTGTCTCGGTTTTGAGGTGTGTGAAATTTGCTTTAGACAACTTTTTCACTGTGGTTTTCTGGGCAGGGGCTGAGGTTGGTATGTGAATATGCAGTGAGATTACTCTATAGTCTGATCTTACCAGTGAGGGATACACTTCTGGTCTGGAGCATAGAGTCCCCATGTTGGTGATGATCAGGTGCAGTATGTTTTCCCCTCTTGTGGGAGTGGTAACAGGTTGTTCCATAGCATTTGAGTTTATGAATTCTAGGAACCTTTTGCCTAGGGTGTTGGAGCTACAGTAATGTTCCCAGTCTATATGTGGGTAGATGAAGTTACCCAATATAATGTTGTTTATAGACACCTTCATATTAACATGTGTTCTTAAGTAGGCCAAGTGGGTTTCCTGGGTTTAGGAGGGTGGTCTGTAGCAGGCTATGAACTGGAAGGCAGTTTTACCCACTGTTAGTTGCATGTGGATAGTCTGTGATGCTTCATGCTGTGGCACCAACCTGGGGGTGTGGGTATCCTTGACATCTATTGATACTCACCCTCCTTTCATAGTTAGTTCCATGTTTTGGGGCTGTAAAGCATGGTATGAGGTGTAACCTGGTAGTGCTAGGGTGCTCTTGGGAGCCTTAAACCAGGTTTCTTTTGCTGCACAGATATCAACATTCTCCATGCTGAGTTGACTTTGGACTGCATGCATCTTGCGGTTTTATATGTCTGGCATTGAGTATCATTACTTCCAGTTTCTTATCCCCTGTGATACCTATGTAGGTGGGTTTGTGTTTTCAGCCTTACCATAGGAATGCAAACATGTGCAGACATTACACTTTTGGAATTAACACTGGTGTATAAAAAACTACAACGACAATCATATTGTTAATGCATCAGGCATGCTGGGATATACCCACATTGATATCATTACACTGTACTGTAAACAACATGATAATATTACTACAGTGCTATGTAGTCACCCTGTGGATCAGCACCATGCTATCCTGTTCCTGCATCAATGTTACAGATTGCAGGAGGTGGCACAGTTTCATCATATGCACAGGGTGTGTACTTGGTATGCCAGAGTCTGCCATTGACACATCCAATCAACATGTATGTGTGTGTGTGTTAGTGAGGGACAACAGTACAAAATGGGGCAATGTTGATGTGGTGTGTGTGTGTGTATGTGTTAGCCCTCAGTGTTAGCATTATGCATGTGTGTATGCATGCACACAGTTCCACCACATGGCTGCCATATACGGGTGTTTGTGGACAGCCACAGACTGTACCTGCCAGGTCATACAGATCACTGTCTCTGACCACGGACATGGTACCTTTGCTTGGCAGGGGTGCTACGGACAGTATCAGGTACTAAGCCAGACTGGGTACTGTCATCAGAAGCAGTTGGTTGATGGCTGGACACATGTCCCTGCTGGGACTGTCCAGATCCATGTACACGTGGTCTTCTAGGACGGTCTGATGACAGCACAGACCCAGCATTGATGGGGCTGGTACTGGCACTATGGGAGCGGCTGTGGGTTTGTTGTCGTCTGCGACGACTGCCAGCTGATGATGTTTCTATCATACATCCACGTCGACGCCTCAACCATCCTGCATTGCCCTTGCTCATGGCCATGTAGTTGTGGAACAGATCTAATGTGTCCCCCCAATGTCTGTCAATGACCTCGCCGACAGTACGGATGGCAGCCACAACGTCACGCATAGTGTCATTCATAGCAGTGCAATGTGCTCTAAGCTCCCTCAGACCCTGTCTGGTGTACGGTTCCATACGTGCCTGTGCCTGCATTACAGCCCGGAACATAGCTGAGGTTGAAAGACCTCTGTGGGCATGTCTGACAGGGGTAGTACGACCACGGATGCTCCCACGAGAACCCCTGGACATCTGCCTGTGTGGTACCATGTCAGGACTCTGGCCATGGCTGCTGTGAGGGGATGCATGTGCCACTGATACCAAATTAACCTGGTCAATGCCCACTGTATGCTGTCCCTCAACTAAGGACATTGGTGACAATGGATGTATCGGCAGGATGACTGTGCGTATTGATGGGGTTGACTGCTGTGTACTGTCGATTGGCTGACCAACAACAGACCCTGTCACATATCCCTGTGCCATTACACATGTATCATCATTATCACTATCCCCAGCAGTGGCTTCAGGATCCCTGCTGCACGCCAACAGAGCAACACCAGAACCTGTGAGAGGAAGACAGGAAGCACAGTTTACAATGTGTACACAATGTTACCACAGATGCACATGGGCACATGCACACATGCACACATGCACACGGGCACATGCACACATGCACATGGGCACATGCACACATGCACACATGCACACGGGCACATGCACACATGCACCCATGCTCACATGCACAAGGGCACATGCACACATGCACACATGCACACATGCACATGGGCACATGCACATGTGCACACATGTACACATGCACACGTGCACATGGGCACATGCACGCATGCACATGGGCACACATGCATATGGGCACATGCACACATGCACATGGGCACACATGCACATGGGCGCATGCACACATGCACACATGCACATGGGCACATGCACACGGGCACATGCACACATGCACACAGGCACACATGCACACTCCTCAGTACAGCAGATACAAACCCACACAAACCTGCAATCCAACACATACACAATACTGTTTGAGGGTACTATAAGTTTTAATATTATTATTAGTATTTATAGTATTGTTATTACACACTCACCAGCATGGATTGGCTGCCTTGCTGTTACTCCAGAGGGACCTGCACAAATAAAACAGTTATTGTCAGTGGCCACAACTGTGCCATTGATACTGTGAGTATGATACAGTACAGTAGTATAACAGTTGGCTTTCACAGGTGTACTGATGATATTCAGAATATCAATCTTGCGCAAGAGTAGGCAGGATAACAGCTGCACACACAGTACACATCTCACACATTCATGAACTACCAGTGCAGAGAACAGTCAACTACAGATATGGCATGTTACCTGCACACTCCATGTCCACATGCTGGGTGGCTCCAGCCTCCATCATGACACATGTCTGTGGATGTTGTTGTTGGCCTGGAGCCACAACACTTAGGAGGAGCTCCTCCATTCTAGTGAGGGGGGGGTGGATAGGTACCCCACCACCTGTGGCAAGCTGTTGTCTGTGGATATCAGATGCACGCTGACAGACATTTCTAATTAAATCACTGCAGTGATGGCGTACCTGCTCATATGTCCGGTTATGCATGCCTATGTCATTTACCCAACGGACAAGGTCTTGCCACAGTGCAGCCCTCTCCTGCTGGTTCTGGCTGGTCCTGGAAAACAGGGTGGAAAAATCCCACACCAGGCTCCGGTGTATCTCTTCATCCTCTGCAGATGAATAACAGGGGTTGCGCTGATGCACCATCGCCCTGGAAGGAAAAGAAAAATATGTAAGCAAGTAATATGGCACATGTAATACTCTAATGTACTGATAATCACTGAACTGCCATATATAGCATCTGTCTGTCTATCAGGGGATACACATGTAAATTACCACATATCAGTGCTCAACCAACAACTGTGTGACAGTTCCTGGCACACTCCATACAACAAACTAGTATACACCAGCACTCGGCACACTGTTTGAGGTACAATGCACAACCTCACACTGGGGGTATGTATTAAGCTAATGGATGGAGAATATTGTCATCCCATGCAATGCATGCAATGCACATTTACAGTTTCACTGGTAATCCACCCTAGTCTTTGCTGCCATACCCTACCTACACCGCAGTCGTGCAGGAACTACAGCACAACATATGGCAATGTAGTATGTTTGTATCCCAATAACTGACACATCCTTCTCTGGCCTCACACCGAGGACACACACTACCATGACAGACACAAAGTCATGCTGAGCAATCACACCATTACAGACCTTGCACACAGTCAGTGTCACACTCATTCCACCTCACATAGTTGGTATTGCAATGAGTAGATGTGTGTGTGCATTGTGTCATAGGTAGGTACTATGCTATTGGCCCTGGGCCTATGGCAGCATAGCCTTATGCTACCCTGCCCGTTGGGACACATGTAATGCGATTGTACTTGCTCCTGTCAAGCAGTTACACAGAGGTGACTCATATGGCATATTAACTATCTCCATAACATTCATCAGGGGTATGTCTGACATCTACTAATAAGGAACCTTGCTTGTTAATGCTGGGTGGTTTAGTCCAGGCTATGGCTTATTTGTGGATAGGAACCTGTACCTCTAGCATGTGCTCTTTACTGCAGTGACAAGGATGAGGGCCGTAGGTCATTTAGGTTGGACAGATTGTGAGGTGTTACCATGGTGGTTGGACAACTCTTATGGGTGTGACATAACTCTGTATATCCAGCAGTGGTAACCTCTGTGTAGGTCATATGAAAGGCACTCTATCTGTGGTTTTGTCAGTCACTCTGCATAGGGAATATGTTTGAGGGCATTATTACTCTTTGTTATGTATGTCTGTGGCCTTTTCCCTTGCTGTAGTTGTCATGGGAGGTACATACCGTGTAGGACATTGTGAGGTGTAGAGGGGTACACTGACCTACGTTTCCCTAGCTGACACACCATTTGTGATGACACGTACCATGTACAGGGATTACAAGACTAGTGTGCCACTGTGAATATCAAAGGGGAGGCTATTGTACACTTGTTTCAGATGTTCCCTTCTGACACCTCCAGTAGTAGGCAGGCAACCACCTATGTGGTAGTTAGTGGTTAAAGTGTTTTGGAATGGGGTATGGTACTCCAGTATCCACACTGGTGTTCAGTCCATGCCTTCATCACCAGGCACCTGTTAAAGTACATCTGCCCCCATGTGCCTCTCTCACTCTATATATATATATATAGATAGATATATATAGATAGATATAGATAGATAGATAGATAGATAGATATATTCATATACATACATATCTATAGACATTCATATTTGTCTGTATATGTCTATGTATCTATATATATATCTATATATGTATGTGTCTATTACAGCTATATGTATATACATATTCTATCTATCTATATATGTCTATCTATTTATACATACCTCTCTATGTACATATATATATATATATATATATATATATATATATATATATATATATATATATATATATATATATATATATATATATATATATATATGTATATATATATATATATACATATACATACACACATACATACACATACACACACTGACATACTTCTAAACATCCATTGCGGTACAGCCTACATTGCACATTGTACATTGTACTACACTCTACATTGATATGTGCGCATAGCAACCTTCAACTACATATGTATGTCCAGCCTTCACTAACAGTTGCAGTATGTCCCTTGCCCTATGCACATCTTCATATACATATAGATACAGACTGCTAACACATATGAAGGGTTCGCAGTATGTAGATTATTAGATTATGTAGTTTACATTACCTTTGTTTCTGACAGCTTTTATGGATGGCTGGCTTGCTGGCTGGCTGGCTTGATGGCTGGCTGGCTTGATGGCTTGATGACTTGATGGCTTGATGGCTTGATGGCTTGATGCCTTGTTTTTTTTTTTTTTTTTTGGTCTCTCTCTCTCTCTCTCTCTCTGCCTCTCTCTCTCCCCCTCCAGTGGCTGCAATGATATTATTGCATGTGTGGACTGGCAGTACAAGCTGCTTTTGTAGGTATCTGCACATGTGCATGTGATGGCCTCTGCACCAATTGTTGGCCAGCATTTACTAATTGCATGCAGCCTGCTGTGTGGTAATTGCAGTTCTCACTGTGATTTCAGGACAGTGCTATAAAATGTTAGGTTAGGTAGGCGTAGGTCTTTCAGTTTAGCAAGGTGGGGACCATGCTGGTTTGCTGTGGACACTGTTGTGTCAGTCAAAAGGTTGGTATGTCTATCATATCTAAGGCTGTGTTGTAGCCAATGAAATGCATGTTGTACTGAAACCTGACTGTTGCTTCTTGCAGTTCATTCTTCATTGTATGTATGTTAAGTCACACCTAATAATGCTAACACTGTTTACATGGGAGTATGTACTTTCCTGTGGGACTCGTCAATTAACTGGTATACAACAGTAGCTCTTGCAATGTGTTGCTATGGCTTTACTATTTTGCCTTATCAATGGGATGCACCCGTGATATATTTCAGATATTCTCATACCTATTCCAGTATGGTGGTGTTTATCCTGCTCTGATACCGTGTGTGGTTTGTAAGGTGCTACTCTAACATTATTACCTCCTAGCATGGCTGTTTCTCTTATCACACTAATGTAATGCAATTCCACAAAAACTGCCAGTAAAGATACAGGAAACAAGCTTTGTGTAATGGCCTTCCTATATTCCCTTTACATTCAGTCCTTCTATATCATGATATATTGCTTTCAGCACCAAGTTTTTGTATATCTGTTGTGGCTTAGTGGTAAGTCATGCAGACTAGTGTTTCCAAGGTCCTGTGTTCGAGACTAACAGGGAAATTTTATTTTGCTGATGAGCAGACTACAGGCCTTGTAATACAGAGTGACTAAGACACTTTTAAGCAGTTGTAAGTGGGTTTGCGCTGGTTTGCACGATGCTCACGCATGCGCACAGTCGTTTAGCTACGCGCACACTCGCTTAGCTAAGCGCACACAAGCGCACACCCGCTGACTACTGCTTAAAAGTGCTTTCTCTCGCTAACACCCATGCTAATTTCTTTTAAAGAAAAGAAAATGGGGAGATAGGACAGTGGTGAAAAAGGGGGCACAAAGAGGGTAGGATAGTAGGAAAACAAGCTCAGGATGTGCAGGAAGGATGTAGGGAAGGCCCATAGCTGCCCATTTCTTTACCAGCAACAGCTGTGCATATGTGTGAAATTTGGTGTGAAGTTTGAAACCTTCCACCCCTGAGATAGGGGTGAGGACAACAAAATATGTTGTATAGCCAATGTTAATTATCAGTTGACATGTCCAGCAGACATGTCTGCAAAATGGGCAGCTATGTATTGGGCGTAATTTTTTTGTGGGAACAGAGTGCCCTTTTTTATTATTTTTTTTCAGGTGAGAGTGGAATGTGAGGTACAGGAAGTAGGTATATTTGGGGAGGTAAGTTGGGGAGGTTAACAGACAAGACAAACAAGATGCATACAGGGGCAGAGTCTTACACATGTGGGGGGTAAACACAATTGACGGGGATGGATGTTTGGATATCGCGAGCCCATGAGCCCACAGATGGCAAAAGTGGAACTGAGATCTCCACCCATGGGCAGTTACCACTGTGCCTTCACTGTCCAGGATGGGGCTGTGCTGGGGGCTGTATAGGATGGGCAGGCACACTCGTGAGTTGCGCCACCCTCACCTCGAGCTGGCGTAGGGGATCAAGCACAGCATGCCTGATCTCGCTACGCACCACAGACCAGACACTATGGATGGTGAGTGGATGTTCTCCTCTGGCCACGCATGCAGAGGGGGACGAGCCCCATCCCCTGCAGTGCTTCCACCCGAAGGTGGCACAGGGCCACCGGAGGAGGTTCCGGCCTGGGCACTGGTGCCAGGTGCACTTGCCAACTGTGGTGGGAGCAGTGGGTCCGCTGGAACCCGCCTTCCCTGTTGTCCTATGTTTAGCAGTATTTTATGACATTTTGGGTTAGTAACAAACAACACCATTCAAAATTAGTTGTAACAGCATGCATCAGTATTCCCATTAACCAAACACCCATGAATTCCAAACATTGAACAGCAAGTATAACACATGCATATTTAGAACAACAGTACACAATCCAACAGCATGCACGGTTGATTGATGACAACAGGCCATCAGGTTTTGATATGTGAACAGGGCACATGCATCAACGTACATGCAAATATGTATGAACCAACAGGACACATGTCCATGGGAATTAATTGTGTATACACATACCTGTTTGGTGTGGAATGGCATCATTTGTGAAAATGGGGTAGGGTGAAGAAATATTACATTAACAACTTAAACTATCTATACATATGCTGTACATTCCTAGTAGCTGCAGATATATATCCCCTACATGTCTTTGTACAGTTTCCTATATATAACCTTAAAAATGTTGGTGATGGGAATGTTACTGCTACATTAATATACATTCCATTTTTATTCATACATGTTCATATCTGGCTGTGTTCAGGTACAGCATCCTGCTACATTTGATTTATATGGCTCTAGACAACTGTGGATGCTCAGTATTTCATACAACTATACTATCTCCATATTTCAAGGGTACAGCACCATATCCAAATTGTGGGACAGACACATTCCAGGTTCAGTACTTTATTACACCCATTTCACTCTTTGGTTGTGGCTGTCTCATTCATTTCATTATGTACTGACTGCAGTAAAACTTTATTCAAGACTTATTACAGCTTTCTTGGTCGGTTCATACCCTCTTTCTCACACTCTCACTTGTTTTATTTTTACAATTCAAGATGGTACCTAATTCTAGGCATTATTAACATTTCTTACTTGGTTACAACAATCCTTTCCAACAGACTCACTTATTTCATATGGCAGATTTTAAAAGGGGATGTATTTGACACATGTATATCCTTTGTAGATTGATTACCAGTCATTTTCAGGGTGAATCAGTTATCTGATATTACAATACAGGTGGAAACTCTATTTCAGACTTGTTTAATGTTTATTTCTGGATTACAGGCTGCATCACTTATCTGATCTTACAGTACTAGCAGAATCTTTCTTCTAGGCTTATTTGAACTTTATTAATATGTAACAACACTGAACTCTTTTACAAGCTGTCTCACTTATATTCTATAACATTTCCAGCAAAATAATTACTAACCTGCCTGATGGCGCAACCTCACCAGCCTATCAGCATAGGCTTGATGATTCATGGAACAGACACCTGCAGCTGTAATATAAATGAAGTAATATTGGAACATACATCTCCATAATATAGACTAGGATAATTTCTTACATACTTAATTACATGGATACTTACTCAGTAGTGGGGCGGTGGGCATTTACCAGGCCTCCCGGATCCAACGGTTCAGTTGGTCCTGCTTACATCTCTTCAGGTCCACATGGTGGTGACGGACCTGTTCACCGGTCCTTGGTATGCCTGCGGCACTGGTGAGATCATGTGCCAACCGGTTCCATGCCTCTGCCTTGTATGCACCCCAGTGAACCTGGCCCTGCATGAGTTGAGCCTCATGATCGTGGACTAGGAGCCAAACCATATATTTGGACTCCTCAACACCCCACCTCTGTGCTCTAAAGCGACTTCCCTCTCCTGCACCTGCCATCCTGACTGCAAATGGGTACCACAATCAGTTATGCTGTGTATTCCCACCTATGGGGCTTATATATGCCCGTTTTCCTGCACTTATCTGTGATTGGCCATTTTGGATATTTATCAGCTTAAGAAAACCTGCTTTGTCATGCTTCTATTTCCATTCATTCCTATATATATGCTAATACTGCATTTCTCAGGACAACTGTCATGGCTTAGTGGTTCAGTACTTTGACTATGGTGCACAGTATCCTGGGTTCAAGTCTGGGCATTGCTTTTTTTGTTTTTACTACTGTCTAGACAGGCTAGGAGGTGTGTCTGTGTAAAGGCAGTTTTGATACAGCTTGCGCAACGTTGCCCGCTGGTAAGCTGGTTGGCACGCTGCGCAACTCTGCGCAAACGGCTTATGCTGGGTAACGTGTTATTTAGCTATGAGCACTCATATTACACTGGGTGCAGCGCTGCTGAATGATGGGCACTCATTTTAAGCATGGTAAAGTGCTGCTCAACTCCGGGCACTCATATTATGCCTGTTAAACCACTGCTCACCTGCAGGCACTCATATTAAGCTTGTTAAAGTGCTGCTCACCTATGGGCACTCATATTACGCTTGTTAAAGCGCTGCTCACCTACGGGCACCCATATTAGCTTGCTAAAGCCTTGCTAAGCTATGGGCAATTCTGATCCTTTTTTTATATTTTATTATGTCGAATTTCTTCAAAAATACATGGCCCATTTCATTACATTTTACTTAAATTATAGTTTTTTATATATATATATATATATATATATATATATATATATATACATGTGTCACGGGATTGTTTCATGCTTATTTAAATAAAAATGGAAAATGATGTTGTGAGGGCTCGAACCATGACTACCTCCTCTTTGGCCAACCTCTCTACCACTACACTATTGCTACTTGGCTTAATTTGCATATTTAGATCTTATATGCTTTTCAATGACTGCTAACTGTGACTGAGCAGAGAGCATACCTGCGCAAATGAGCGCACCTATGGGCAAACATTTTGGAAATTATAAAAAAAAAAAATTAAACTGCTATTTTTACGTTTTACATTACAGTTGGGTTTATAGTCTGTGGGGGCATGTGTGGTGTTGTGTTCCTTGACATTTCCACAGACTCGCTCGTGGGAGTTTACTTTCAGGACTCTGACTCTTCTGGGGGCATGTTCCTTTGCAGAACTCGGCATTCGGACATGCCCCCTACTGTCCTACACGGACCGTGTTAGCCTAGAGTGTGATTCAGCATGCCCTCATGAATATGCATGGCATGCTGATGTCATACCATTAGACTGCAGCCTCCGTGTAAGACATATTAACTCTTACACGGAGGTTTCGTGAATCCGGCCCACAGAGAATTCCTTGAGGGATAAATGACATGCCTTGACTCTTTTTTATCTGATTATGCTATTATAATTCAGAGAAGCATTTATTATTGTATTAACTGTATCTTGTAAAACTCACTACATGCAAACTCAGGTTGCATTGTATAATAAATTCCTTTAATGGTAAACTTAAAGTGTAGTATGTTAAATGCTGCTGCTATTTCATATTGGAACTTTTCTTTCTGCAACTTTGCTGAGAATGGACTTAATGCTCAGTTGGACTATTGTAACTAATGCATAGAAAATAAGTAATTCAGTAAACCACTTTAGAATAACTGGCATATGACATCATACAGCTGAACCAACTACAGTGCTCCAGGGAATGTTTTGTGTCACATTCTGGCACTAAACAAGGATTATAGTAGTGGGGTTATATGAACTTTCATTAAGAAGAAGGATAAAACTATTGCCGATAATATATGTGCACTAAATGTCAACCAAATTAACAAATATGGTTTTAAGTATGAACTTACTAACTTAACGTGTCATCATCAACAATACTGTGAAAAAAAAAATTCAGCCATAACTGTAAGTTTTTAAGTATATCTCAATTAAAGAAATAAAGCAACAACTTACACATATACATTTAATGAAATCAGACAGAAACAGGTGCGTACATCGGGACTTTACCCTCCTCCTGCCTTCAATGAGGAAAGAACTCACCTCTCACACTCCACTGAATTATATATAAAAACGAAATGGTAGCATAATTGTAGAGACTAGAGAAAAGCCTATACACATTGATTCCTTTATGACAGCAAAACAGAAATTGTACTATCACAAGTTTGAATTTTTAAAATAAAGGTTGCTTTGTTTAAAAAAATAGAAAAATGAACTGTCAGTGCTTCTAGCTATACCTATGGCTATATTTAGTTATTTTACTTGCAGCATTATACAACTGTTTACTACAATATACAATAAGTCATATCTCAACAAATATGGCATATGATACCAAGCTATCTCAATAGAAAGTGGAACATTGCAACACAATCAACAACCTGGCCATTTCTATCTCTCTCACTCATATTTGTATACATAAATATATATTGTATACACGCACACACACACACACACACACACATATATATATATATATTATTTTCAAACAATATACCATAAACATCA
>NC_056725.1:893488432-893535145 GCF_019279795.1 Protopterus annectens
CACACATGCCCTGTGGCATGGCACGGGGAGAGAATTCCCCATTCCACACAACAATGGCCCAAACCATACATCCAAACCAACAAAAGGGAGGTTTCACCAGAACACATGCAACATTCTGCACTGGCCGAGTCAGAGCCCACACCTACATCAACAGGATATATGCAGGGCAACCTGAAAAGGGCAGTGCACAGGGGATGCCCTTGCAATCTGGCATAGTTGGAGGTGTTTTGCAAGGGAGAGTGTGCAAACACTGGCAAGTCAAGATGTGCCATGCTGATAGACACCTTCACAAGTGGACTGCATGCTATGATTAAATCAAAAGTTGCTTTAACAGAATATCACTTTAATGGTGTTCACACTCATGCAACCATCCCATTGTACCTGTTTCAGTTACCAGATGTTACCTGTAACTGATGTGTATGTTTTTCAGTTAGATTGCACGGGTTATATGTCAAATGAAATTATGGCAATGTTATGACCTGATTTCTGAGGTCTGATTTGATATATCACAACAACCTGGCATGTTAACAGGTGTGTACACTTACTATATCCACTGTAAGCTTGGGAAGTTGTTTGAGTAACCTGCTTTGTTTTAAAATACATGTACTGCAGATTATGCAGTTTGCACCTCAAAGTAGGACATTACTTAGTGACACCAAATCCACAGGCCAACCCAGTAATGCATCAAACACAGGAGTTATGAGGATCATACCAAACATATGAGCCAAACATGTAGACATTCAGCAAAACCCTGTACAGTTGGACGTGTATGTTCTGTAGGAGTTGCCACAGTGATATACAGCTGAACAGCAATAATTTACATAGGTGCAGTGTGTGCTAGGTGTAGGGCCATCATCTACTAACACCACTCACATATCCCAGAGGTGTATATTAGAAGTAATGGTAATTGGAAAGGGCTGTGCTGCATGATGCTAAGGGTCCATCCAGAGTGTCCATGTTATTGTCTGACTGTGTGTCGTGAATGCCCTCAGTCGGCTAATGGGAGGTCTGTGTAATGCCTTTGAGGCACCTTGTGTGTGTGTGTGTGTGTGTGTGTGTGTGTGTGTGTGTGTGTGTGTGTGTGTGTGTGTGTATACCAGCCAACCTTATAGTGCTGGTAGTAATTTACATATGTTGTTTTTTCATCACAGGTGGACGTGGTGGCTGCAGTCCCTCCCACTCTGATACTGATGTCAGTGTTTCTGCAGAATCTGACCATGATGCTACTCATATTGAGGCACAGGTGGTGTTGTGAGGGGCTGATACTGTGCTATCAATTTGCATCCCTCTTTTGTCAACCTCATCCCTGCACACAGTCACAATGCCCACACATACCCAGTTACCAGTGGCCACAGATAATGGACAGTTGGTGGGTGGTGGCATGGAATAGGCTACTGTGGTGACTATGGCAAGTGAGGGTGCAGGCACCAGCCATAGCCAGAGTGCTGCCAAGGTCCCACACAGGCAGATGGGCAGGGGTGTTCAGAGGAGGATTGCAGCCCCTAATGCCCCTCTTGCAAGTGCCATGGCAGCAGTCACCAGATACATGTTTCAGGCTGTCATGGGGACACAGACACATAATGAAAGTAATACCAGACATATACTCGGGGTCATGGATGAGCATGTCTCTGGTCTCTGTGGCTATTTGAACTCACTGCAGCCATCTGTGAACATACTGGGTTCATAGATCGAAGGTAGGGGGAGACCTTGTTACACCTCAACTGTGGAATATCTGTGCTTGAACATTTGGTGGATGCTGGGCAGCAGCCATTTGGCTGTAGAGAAGCACCACAATCAGCTGAGGGCTTAAATGGCCATGCACCATCACATTCCCATGCTTGCAATACCACCAGCTCTACTGAAGGGTGTGTGCTGTTCATGACATGATGCAGCAGGCCATGGGCATGTGATCCTGGCTGGTCCCAACAGGGACGTGGATCCAGCAGGCAGCAGTCACCAGCGGGGACTAGTACTGCATCTGGATTCAGCCCTAGTGGTGCCGGTGATACCCTTGGCAGGCCCAGTTCCCGTGTCTGTGGCCAGAGACAGTGAACTGTATACCCTGCCATGTACGGCCCACAGCTGTCCAAAATACACCTGTGTAGGGCACCACATGGCCTGACTGTGTGCATACAAACACACACACATCACCATCAGGAAAGTCACCTCCACACACACACACACACACACACACACACACACACGCACACACACGCACACACACACACACACACACACACACACACACACACACACACACACACACACACACACCACCACCCCTGTACTGCCCATTTAATGAACATGCCCCAAACACACACACATGATGACAATCTTATGGCCCAGCCTAGGCTTCTGACAAACCCACACAACACCCTGTGCACATGATGATACCTGTGCCACATCCATGCCATCTATACCATCAGTGCAGGGACATGCTTATATGGGTCTGATGCACAGGGTGACTTTAGTAGAGTGTAGCTATTTAACGCTGTGTAAGATGCTGTCATCTGGCATTTGTAATGGATACACATCAGAGTGTGTGTGTACCTTTTCAGCCATGATGCATTATTGGTGTTAGTAACACTAAGTGAATGTGTTCTCACTTGGTGTATTCTGTTTGTGTTCCAGGTGTCTGTGTGTCAGCAGGATGTGGCCCTGCAGACATCACCAATGAGGGGTATGGCAGTGTTGTAACATATCGACCATGTCATTGTTGAGGTACAGCTGTATCTGTACACATTTCCCAGGTCTGTGTAACAGACCTTCCATTTGCCTCACAGCTTATAGGGCTGAGGGGTTGTATATAAGTCTATGCTGGTTGACATCAGCTCTAGTAGAGTGGACAATGGTAAGTGTGGTGGGTAGAACACACCTCAGATTGCTAATGTCCTCAACCCCAGAGGATATTGTGTCGACCAAACAGAGAATACTGTTCGCACACACACACACACACACACACACACACACACACACACACACACAAACACAAACACTTGCCAGGACTCATATTAGAACCCCAGCTATGTGGTTATTGGTATTATAGTGTTATGCAGTTACCACACACCACAGACCTTATAGGTTATGGAGCGTCCCAAGGTACCTATATAGTGAATAACATCTACAGCACTTGTAAGGTATGGCAATGTTGGTTGTACTGAGTGAGACAGGCCACCAACTACTTTCATCCACATGTTTATACACTCACAGACACTTTCATACACACTAATGCACACACACATATTTGACAGTACTGATATCCATAGGTTCAAAGAGTATAAGTGGCAAATGGCCATGGAGGCTTTACAAGGCTAGCCCATGGGAATACACTGGCATCATGCCACCTGACGCTACTCCCCAGTGTGTCTACTGAGTATAGTCACTGGAGAGATCCCCAAGGTGCATATTCTATTCCCCATCCTCTCCTCCTGATGGCTCTTGAAGAGGGCCAGTAATGTTCTTGGCTTGACATGCATGTGGCATCTATTCCATAGTGTGGCCAGTCTCTGGGTTATGAACCTGTCCCTCCAGCATATTCTGTTGATTGTGAGGATGGGGTTGAGGTATCTAGGGCATGTTGTGTGGACAGATTG
The DNA here is from genome assembly GCF_019279795.1 of Protopterus annectens. Classification (NCBI taxonomy): domain Eukaryota; kingdom Metazoa; phylum Chordata; order Ceratodontiformes; family Protopteridae; genus Protopterus; species Protopterus annectens. Next base: position 893,492,026 of record NC_056725.1, read on the forward strand.
GTTTCCTCAGATATAGCATTCCTGATAGGGTTGGGTCAGACATGGCTGTGTATGTCAGGCAGAGATCGCACCTAAGTAGCCAATATGAGACAGAGATTCATTGCAGTTGTTGGAGTCTGTCCATATGGGGCAAGTATGTAATACCTAAGATCCTCTTCATGAGGTACTTTTTCAGCCTCTCCTGTTGTTGCTGGTGTCCAGTGGGGTACATGGCAAATGGGCCATAGTACATACTGATTGGCCTACTGAGGGAAGTGTACAGGGAAGCACTGTCCTTTTACTTCACAGATTCAACACCCTGAGTCAGGAGAAGTGACACATGGAAGGACTTTCAGAAGACAGTGGCACTGTGGTGGTCACCAAAGAGCTCACTGTTCACATGTGTTCCCAGTTCCATTATACCAACATCAGTGTTCAGTGGACTACTATCAATGCATTACTTTATGGGAACCATGTCGTACCCAAAGGGGATGGCGGCACATCTGGCATTGAGCTTATATCCAGGGTTCTGACAACAGTCATAGATCTCAGGGAGGCCTTTGTGAAGGATGGCAACCTCAAGTGGGGGGGGGGGTAATGATAGCCCCCACCTTGTAGTCATCTGCAAACATTGTCAGCCAGGGTGCCTTTGTATTAGGCTATTCCCCAGAGATGTGGATCCCAAGCATGAGGGAACCTAGGTCCACAACCTGTTGGACTCCACTCGTGACTGTTCAGCAGTCTGACACGGAGATCACTGCTGTCATACTGTGGGTTCTATCTGTCATCCGGTTTGCAGGCCACCTACTGAGGTAGGGTTGGCTGCCTACCTGAGTGTGTTTGTGTATGACTCCTGAGTTGGGAGTGATATCCAAAGAGTAGATGGGCAGCCTATCTTGTTATCTAGTCCATACTATCACATAGTTATTGCACATGGCACAATGCTTATAGGGCTGCAGAGAGTCTACAGGTCCCTCTATGTGGATGACATCTGTGGGCCTTGTAATATGGACACTGGGACATGTACTGGGTGGGCAACAGCAAAAAGTAGCAAAACTCACCCCCCAATGGATATGATTCTAACACAAACACAACCCCCCCAAAACACACACACACACACACACACACACACACACACACACACACACACACACACACACACACACACACACACACGCACTTGCCGGGACTGAGATAAGAACCCCTCCCTCTCCATTTATTGCTACTATAGTGTTACACATTTATCGCATGCACCAGGGAGCTTATAGGATGAAGGCTGTCCAAAGGTACTTCTAAGGTGAGGAACATCACCAGGCCTTGTAAAGTATGGCAGTGGGTCATGTACTGGGTGAGAGAGGCCGCAAAATGCTTTACACTACACATGCACACACACACACACACACACGCACACACACACACACACACACACACACACACACACACACACACACACACACACACACACGCACACACACACACACACGCACACACATTTGCTAGAACTGGGATTAGAACTCCTACCTAACTAGTTATTTGTACTATAGTGTTACACAGTTATCGCATGTGCCACACAGCTTATAAGGCTGAGGCCTGACAAAAGGGACTTCTGTGGTGATAGACATCTTCAGGACTGCTAAAGTAGGGTAATGGGAAGTACACTGGGTGGTAAAGGACTGTTCATCCCTAGATCCTACTGACATTTCACCATTCCTAGATCCAACATTTCTCTAAGTGGATGAGCATGCCCAGTGTGACCTTTTATAGTAAATGTGGGACTCCATTCCAGTGATTGTTGTACTCCATTCCATTTTTTTGTGCTTTAGCCATACCTCTCAACCTGTTGGTGCAGGCTATCTGGAGATTTCCTATCAAAACAAGGAGACAATGGACCATATGGTGATTGTGACTATTACTCTCAGTAATTTATGGGTTGGTAGGGTTACAGGGCTTGTTTTAGCAGACATCTGACATATATGATGTTTGATACTATCGTGTATTGTTTCAATACTTCATGACATACCTCTTCAGATCATCACAGTGATTTACCAGAGGAATATAGAATGGATGATGCACACACCAAAATTATGGGCCACATGTTAGGCATTCTTGCACAATCCAGCCTGTTGAGATGTATACCTATGAGCAATTGACTGCTGGAGCTGTGGAAATGGTCCAGCACCTTGGTGATATATTATAATGGTGGAATCTCTGTGCATTTCTGTTCTGGCCTGATCTGATTTCCAGTCCACGTTTGGGTAATATATGTCAGACAGGATCAGGATGACAGGCAGACTCTGGATAGATTTGTAGGGGAGAAGATATGTGGGGGGGTGCGTCATGGGTCAGATATGTTTGCCTATAGCTACCAGCACTTTGCATAGGGCTCTTCTCCAAGGTTGACTGCACTTGGAGGGTCTTGTGTGTGTCAGACTGTTTGACCAGCCTGGAGGTGTGTGTGTGTGTGTGTGTGTGTGTGTGTGTGTGTGTGTGTGTGTGTGTGTGTGTGTGTGTGTGTGTGTGTGTGTGTGTGTGTGTGTGTGTGTGGGTGTGTGTTTGTGTGTCTCACATATATATATGGCCCACCTCATTTTGCTTGGATGTCCACATTTTGTGGGTAGGATATCACACAGGATGAGTGATCAGGGAAGGGTGTGTTACTCCCCATGGATGTGGGCCATGGTTTTGTGGATGCAGACATGTTACCATCTTCCAGGGTTAGGACTGCCTGCAATGAGTGCATTCCGATGTTCAGAATCCCAGCCCTGCCTGTCAACTGTACAGAGTATCAAAGAATGTCCAGGTTCATGGCTCATATATCTGGTTGGTTAGAAAAGTGTTTTGCAAGTCACTTAGGGTTGAAGTCAGATATTACTGACAGTTGACATTGCAGTTTCAGACTTCATACACATCAGACATTCCATGTTACTACGATCAATCCATCAACTTTCTAACATTATTAAAGCAGTATTTCAAAGGTGTCCTTCTCTTTGGACCTTTTTCACCCCATTATTCATGGCTTTGTCCAGATTTCTGGCTCTCTGACACTGGCAGGTTTTCTCCTAGCAGTTAGCAGCATGGCCTTGCTTTGCATTTTGTAGACTGTGTTATGTTGGTGTTATGGACCCAATGACACTCCCTAACATGGCACTGTTGGTCAGTTATTTGCCACAGACCTGTAAGCCAGGTGTGACAGATGCAGGCCATCTGTAACAAGGCAGTGCATTCTGATGATCATATGTTCCCAGGCTGCCAGCAGTGGACAACTCTGGTATGGCACCAGTAAGTTGACTGTGGGTGTTACTGACAATTGCTTTCTGTTTGTGTTGTGCCATCACTCTAGTTGATGGCTGGATGCTGCTTTACGCTATTGACATGTTACTGCATTTCTATGGGACTATGGGGGAGGGGTGACACATCTGTACATAATACACATTTGCAGAGACTGTGCTGATATTTGCTTAACATTTTGGTCCCATTTAGCATAGTGATGTGCCCTGTCTTTGAGACTACAGGCATAACAGTATCAACTACAGGTCAGATTGTTTTAGCATAAACATTTGTAGTTTTAGTCTTCTTACCTTTTAGAGCCATACTGCACTGCCAGACCTGCTGTGATATCACTGTGTAAAGGTTTGTAGGTGGGGATTTCATGGATGTCGCTGTGTGGGGGCCTTTGCCAGGATTTCTGTATGGTTTTCTACAGCTGATCTGCGGGGTGAGTCTGGGGGTGGGTATGGAACCCCCACTTTGATATCCATGCATGTGACCTATAACCCCCCAATAATTTGGGTCACCACATATACTGCAGTGGTATTTGTCAACTAGGATGGTACTGCATAGTGTAAATAGGCCATTACTGGGAATAAACTTCCTGCTGTCCCACAGACTTGTCAGTTGTTTGCTGCTATCCTAGTAAGCCAGCCCATTCCCTTGCATGCTTGAATCAGTACCATAAGTATGCTATCAGAACATTCTACTTCATTAATTTATTGTTAAGGAGACTGACTTACCTTGTGCCTGAGGCTGTTGTGAGGACGGTGCTTGAGGGCTGACTATGTCGGATGCATGCAGTACACTGCCTGCACATGGTAAGGTATAAGTGGTGTGATGTTTGGCATCCATTTTACTGTGTGTGTGAGTCAGAGAGAGGGAGATCAGTCCCTCGGGCCTTACAATGTCAGTGTATGTGCTTTGCGTTGCCTCTTTGTCAAGGACAGGAAATGCTGGGCATGCCTCCATCTGCCTACAGGGGCAGGCTCAAGATGTTCCTCCTCTGATTCCCTCTGTGCCTGTGGAGACCTTAGCAATGGTGGGGGGCTGCGTGGTCCTTCTCCATTTTGTGCCTGCTGCAGCTGTTTTCACAGGATCATACTGTGTAGCATGACACATACTATGAACATGTGTGCACATGTGGCTGGAGAGTACTGCAAGCCTCCACCAGATATGTCAAGGCAGTGGAACCGTGACTTGAGGATCCCAAACACATGCTCTATAATGATCATGGTTTGTGCGTGTGCCTCATTATGGCATTCTTGTGTGGGTGTGGGTGCATTTCTGATAGGTGTCATCAGCCATGGCTCCAGTGCATAGCCAGCATCCACCACCAGATGGCCATATGCAATGAGCCCACTGGCAAATGCCTGGTACAGCTGTGACGAATGACAGATCTGGGAGTCATGATAGCTTCCAGTACTGCCAGCACACACATTCATGATAATGCCATGGGCATGGCACATGACCTGATAGTTGATGGAGTAGAACCCCTTGCAGTTTAGGCAGATGCTACCCTGGTCACTGGGTGATGCTTTGATGTGGATGTGCATGCAGTGTATGGCACCCAGTACCACCAGGTATTCTGCTACATGCTGGAAGAGACGCATATTGCTGGCCCTCTCCACACGGGTGCTGAGAAAATAAATGTGCTCAGTGGCATGTGGTCGCATGGCATCCAGGAACTGGTGGAGTATCCTGGATGCAGATGCCTGTGAAATCCCCATGATATCCCCAGTTGGTCTTTGGAAAGTACCCGTGGCTACTATTGTTAAGGCTACACATACCTTGGTATCCACTGGGATGGGTTCTCCTCTGTTGGTTCTGGGTTTGAGGTGAGGCCAGCACAGCTCAAGTTGCTGAAGTATATCCTTGCCCACCCTGTAGTGCTCTACTATCTCCAGATCGTGTAGCCCCTGGTAGGTTAACCTGGGTCTGAACACTCTTCTCCTCCTCAGTCTGAGTTGGTTGTCAGCATTATCCTCCTCACCACCCTCGGTCTCTAGCACATACCTGATAGATCAAAGCAACAGCAGCCCCTAACATGTTTTGTTAGTTTTGTCAGTTTAACATTCCCCCCAATGTGTACACTAGTGGTGTAGAGTTTATGGAAAAAACAGGCTGAAAGGTGTTAGCATAGTTTATTGTAGTGTGCTGGGCTGCTGCCTGTGTAATCGGCTGATTCTGATACATTCCACATGACAGCTATAGTTGTTCTTCTTGATTGCCTACCTTCTGCTGTTTCACCTTCCCATTTTCTTCTTGTTTAAGCCCCAGTGCACACCATGCATACCTGGTGCTCAATAGTAAACAGTTCTGCTATTTCCTGTTTTTTTTTTTTTTTAATGCCTGGTGAGCACCACACACACCTGTTTAGCTAAAGTAAACACTTTTAAGCAGAAATGGCCCTCCCCTGGATACAAACACACTGTTAATTTCATGGAATTAAGTCAATATAGCCTCAGACACACCCCGTTGCTTAACTGTGTTTAGCTAAGCCAAACACAGGCAACAGAGCTCCAATGTGCTTACAGCAAGCATGACACACACCCTTTTCATGTTAGCTGTTCCTCCTGCCTACATTCTCCTGTTCTAGCACCTACATGGTTAGGTGCAGTGTGTGGACTTATTTTGTGATTCAGTAAATGTCCCTTCATTTGCATACCCCACTGCCTTAGTCCATAGTTACTGCTCTGACACAGATCCTTTCCCCTTGACAACCAGTGTACCCTGGTAATGTTTTGATTCTGCATGCCATTGACTATAATGGCAAAATGCAGATTTCCCCTAAAATTGAATTTTTATATATATATTTTTTTTATTTTTGGCACAATTTCGTTTGCTCCCTGCTGTCCTATGCTTAAGCGGCCAAGATTGGCCAAAATAAAATTATTTGATTTTTTTTATTAATTTAAACACTTTTCCATGACAATGGCCATATATTTGGTCATTGACATACCTAAAGTTTATAATACGTGCTTTTATTTGAGCTGTCATGCCTCCATTTTCCTATTTGCAGAAATGTGTTCAGTTAGTAACCGAACATATTTCTGCAACTGTCGCTGTTCCTGCACAGATGCCTGCCTGCTTTCTGAATTGCTAATTCACCTCATTTGCATGATTTTCACCAGTAAATGAGGTAATTAGTATTCCACATGGCTTTCCGTGCAGGAACAGTGTCGGCAGGCTCATGCACGTCAGATTACCTGTTTGCTGAATCGCTCTGCGGGTATATTCCATGCAGGAGTGGCTGTACTGTTCCTGCATGGAATATAAAGTTTAATGAATCATGGGCCTACTGTAGAATCCTCAAGACATGGAAACATTCTTACAATGGGACAATGGGATTATGCCAGGCTCAGGGGGAGGATGAACTCCCTGTTGTAGAAAAAAAGTAGCATTCCACAAAAAAAAAAAAACCTGATAAGCCAAATATATATATATATGTGTGTGTGTGTGTGTGTGTGTGTGTGTGTGTGTGTGTGTGTGTGTGTGTGTGTGTGTGTGTGTGTGTGTGTAAAATGACAAAGTGGACTATTGAGGATAAGGAAGAAATTATGTGTTGTTGTTTTTTATGCAAGGCATCCAAAGTTTCCAGATAGAAGATATTTAGAAAGATTAAGAAAGAAATTAGGGGAAGGAATAATACTTTAATAAGGAAAACTGTCACAAGCTTCAAATGCAGACTTGAATTAACTGTTACAACAGATCCATGAAAAACTTTACCCAGACAAACAAACTTTAGGCACATGGAAAAAGAAGTGACAGAGGAAGTACTAAAATATAAAGACCAAAACCCAGAGATTTTTGAAAGGTATAAAAAAGAGACAAGGACATTGGAAAGAAAAAGAGATATGATATGTTGTAATATTTATGCAATGGAGAAAACCAAACTAATCAATACAAAAAAGCAGCTCCAAAGATGTTTGAAGAGAAATACAGGCAAATGCACCCAGATATGGAACATTTCACAGTAAAAAATTAAGGGGGAACATAGAACAGAGAACTAATAAGACAGAATTGAAGTTATGGAATACCTGCAAAATGAAGGACTTTGTACAGAAAATCTAACACAAATAATGTCAAAGCATGATGGAACAATGAGTCCCCAAAATTTAGGAGAAACAGGTGGAGAAGACACCTGAAGAAGATATGGACATAAGAAAGAAAAAGAGATTTGAAATAGTACAATATTTATGAAAATTAGAAAACAAAACCAAGCAATACAAAAAAAGCAGCATCAAAGATATTTGAAGAGAAATACGTGTAAAAACAGCTGGATATGGAAAATTCCACAATACAAAAAAAATAAGAAAACAAAAGGAGAAAGAAGGGAAGAATGATTATTAATGGAGAAGTTAAAGAAATATAAACTGAAATTATGGATTACTTGTGAAATGAAGGATTTATTGTAGGAAATCAAACAGAGGTAATGCCACAGCATGATGGAACAATGTGTTCCCAAATTAAGGAGACACAAGTGGAGCAGGAAATGTCTGATCACTGGCCACATGAAGATATTCTGGAGGCTTCAGTAGGAAACCAGTACAAAAGTTCAGTTGGAGTTGCACAACAAAGAAAGGATTAGGAACCTGTGACAACTCTGAAGACATCAACGTTGTGGAGAGATAGACCAGTGAGTTCCCTTACGAAAGAGCAATGGATGACCCAGGATGAAGCAGAAGAGGATATGTCACAGGCAGGTGACCTGGAACTTTCTTTAGAATGCCTACAGGAAACAGAGAGTCAATAATGAGCTCTCAGTTTAGAAGAAAATTATCTAAGGGAATAGTTGCTTGATTTAATAGAGATGGGGAGACATTTTAAGATCAATAAAACAAATAGATAACAACAGTCAGTTAAGACACATGGTATTAGAAGTCTGATAAAACTGAACACAGTAATCAAGACTATTAACAGAAATTCATATGATATAACAGAAGTAAATACTATTAAATATATTACTGTAAATAATCACTGCAAATAAATAAATAATAATAACAATAATAATAATAATAATAATAATTAAATAATATTACTGTGCAGCTAAATTAATAGTAGATAAATTCTTACCACAAAAAACAGGGCAATAAGGGAAAGGAAGGGAAGAAATCAAATGCCATCATGGAAGCATCAAATAAAGAAAACTATGATGTAATTTAGATAAGAAGTGTCACTATTAGAAGAATATAGAAGAGGGAACAGATCAACAACATAGACATGGGCCGGGATTTACTAATCCTCCGTGTAAGACAAACTAAGTCTTGCACGGACACTGCAGTCTAAGAGTATGATGTCAGCGAGTCATGCATATTCATGGGGGCGCGCTGACTCAACTCTAAGGCTAACACGGAGCGTGCACGAGTGCAGGGGGTGTGTCAGACTGCCGAGCACTCCAAATATCCATGCCCCTGCAAGTGCCTAAACAGCAAATGTCAATTGAAATGAGCGACTCCGCTCAAATGTCTACATACCCAACACTACACTCCCCCACATTCTAAATCCCTGTACAAGTTTAAAATATAAAGCTTTCCTTTTTTTTTATTATTCCTGATATAGCTGCCTGTATTTGCCCGTGTATGTGCGGGTTTGCCCATTGCTTTGGTACAGTTAGCAGTGTAGACATCGAAGAGGATAATAAACTACTTATATGCAACTTAAGCCCAATAGCAATAGTGTAGTGGTAAAGCCCTCACACAAAGAGGTGGCATTCCCGGTTTGAGTCCCACCACTCCCCTTCCTATTTTCTGTAGGAAATGTGTGCATAAAAAGAATTCCTGACATTTACCTTTTAAATTTCAGTAAAATGCATTGAAATGGCCTATGTGGTAGTGAACGATATTTTATATATATATATAAGAAGGAGGAATGGTCATGCATACTGATAAATGCATAAGTAATGTGAAGCACTGCTAAGCAAAGTTTACTAGTGATAAGCACAGTGAAGTATAATTGCTCATAGCTTAGCACTGCTTTAACTAGCGCAATAGTTTTGCTCGGAGCTGCGCATCGCGCCAACTAGTGCAACATCGGGCAACGTCGGGCAGCGTAGAGCAACGTAGAGCAATGTCGGGCAACGTTGGGCAAAGCTGAGCAAAGTTGGCTAAACATAGCCACACCTCCTATCTGGTCTGGAAAGTTGTAAAATAAAAAGCAATGGCAGGCCTTGAACCCGGGATACTGTGCACCATAATCACAGCACTAAACCACTAAGCCATGACAGCTTTAAATATGAATGCATTTCCAACACACTCATATATATCAATGGAAGTTTACCCATTGCTAAGCAGGTTTTCCTTTAGCTGAGATTTTACAAAATCGGCCAATCACAAATAAGTGCGGGAAATGAGGCATATTTAAGCTCCATAGGTGGGAATAATTGCCATAACTGGTTGTAGCTCCCATCTGCAGACAGTATGGCCAGTGTTGGAGAGGACTCTCATTTTCGAGCACAGTTGTGGGGCATTGAGGAGTCAAAATTCATGGTTTGGCTCCTTGCCCATCATCATGATGCAAGACTCCTGCAGGGCCAGTTTCAGGGCACTGAGTACAAAGCAGAAGCCTGGAACCATTTAGCACATGATCCCACCAGTACCACAGGCATCCCTCGGACTGGTGAGCAGGTCAGATACCACTATGCAGACCTGAAGAGACACAAGGAGGACCGACTGAACCAGTGGATAAAGGAGGCCTGTGGAATGGAAAATGCCCCACTACTGAGTATGTAGCCATGGAATGAAGTATGTAAGAACTGCTATTGCAGTCTATATTATGGATAGGTATGTCTCAATATCCCTTCATTTACTTCACAGCTGCAGATGTCCGTGCTGCGAATCAGCAAGCCTATGCAGACAGGCTGCTAAGGCTGCGCCACCAGGCAGGTTAGTAATTATTCTGCATGTGTGGTCATATAAAAGAAGTGAGAGAGCCTGAAGAAGAGTGTTGTAACCCTTTAATAAAGGTATAAAAAGTATGGAATAACTTCTCTGCATGTACTGTTATATAAAATAAATGAGACAGCATGAAAAGGTATTGTAACCCATTAATAAAGGTATAATATGTCTTGAATAAAAGACCTCTGCATGCACTGATATATCAAATAAATGAGAGAGCCACTAGAAAAGTGTGTAATGTAATTAATAAAGGTATAATTCCTGGAGTGTGTCCGTGTGACTTTCTTCAATATGTTGTTGTACCCTTGCATTATAGAAATAGTACTGTTGTATTAAGTGCAGTCAACCCACACATGGGTAGGCCCATATAAAGTGAATGAAGGGAGTGCCAGTAGCTGTTAAGCATATATACAGTCCTCAACTGTCGGTTAATGGCCAGCATGTACAGGTTAATCTGGCACATGAGTATCTTGTTATTGTGTTCCCCAGAAATGTCAGTATACTGCTAGAAATGTAGGGGGCTGTTAACATATACCTGATAATGTCACCTGAACACATCCAGATATGTAGATACATAAATATAAATGAAAAATATAAATATGTAGCAGTAACATCTGAATCCAGGACAGTTTGTATGTCAGATACAGGTCAGGTATATCAAGAACTAGCAAAACCCATTTCACAATTTAACAGACATTGCCTAGTGTAATAATACATGTAGGGGATATTTAACTGCAGTCAATAGGAATGTAGTGTAAACTATAAGTATATATAAGTTGTTAATGGAGGTATCTTTTTACACCCTACTGTATGTGCATAAACAATGCAATTCCACACCTCGATGGGTATGTCTAATCTCATAACATTTGTTGGGACACATGTCCTATTGGTTTATAAATATCTGCATTTACTTCGATGCATGTGCCCTGTTCACATACCACAATCTTTGTGGCCTGTTGCCACCAATCTATCCTGCATGCTGTTGGAATGTCCACTGTTGCTCTATATATGCATGTGTTATGCTTGCTGTTCAACTGTTGGAACTCTGGTGTGTTGGGTTAATGGGAATACTACTGTATGCTGATACAACTAAATTGGAATGCTGTTGGCTATTACAAACCCATATTGTCATTAAATCCTCTGAAAAACAGAACGTATGGGAAGGCCGGTCCCAGTGGACCCACCTGTCCCACCTCAGCTGGCGATGGCACCTGGCACCAGCAATTCCGTTGCCCAGCCCGGGACCTCCTCCTCTGTTGGTCCTGTGCCACCTTTGGGTGGAAGTGCTGCAGGGGATGGAGCTCATCCCCCCCGTGCAAGCGTGGCCAGAGGAGGGCCACCTATCACCCTCCGAATGGTCCGGGCTGTGGTGCGTAGGGAGATCGAGCGTTCGGTCACTGATCCTCTACGCCAGCTCAAGGCAAGAGTGGCGTGACTCACGGGTGAGCCTGCCCCTCCTATGCAGCCCCCAGCACAGCCACCCTCCGGGCTGTGAAGGTGCAGTGGTGACTGCCCATGGGTGGGGATCTCAGTTCCAATGTTGCCATCTGTGGGTTTATGGGCTTGCGATTTCCAAACACCCTTCTCCGTCAATGGTGTTCACCCACCCATGTGTCATACTCCGCCCCTGTATGCATCTTGTTTGTCTTGTCTGTTTACCTCCCCAACCTACCTCCCAAAATATACCTACTTCCCCCACCCCACATTCCACTCTCACCTGAAAAACAAAAAAGGGCAATCTGCTCCCACAGAAAAATTACGCCCCATACATAGCTGCCCATTTCACACACATGTCCTCTGGACACATAAACTGAAATTTAATTGGCAGTACAACATACTTCATTGTCCTCACCCCTCTCTCAGGGGTGGAAGGTTTCAAATGTCCCTTCAAATTACCAGTATATGCACAGCTGTTGCTGTTTAAAGAAATGGGCAGCTATGGACCTTCCCTACACCTATCCTGCACATCCCAAGCTGTTATCCCTACTGTCTTTCCCTCTTTGTGCCCCTTTTTTCACCACCTTCCTATCTCCCCATTTTCTTTTCTTTCACAGAAATTAGTGTGGGGATTAGCGGGAGTAAGCACTTTTAAGCAGTAGTTAGCGGGTTTGCGTGAGTGTGCGCCTGTGTGCGCTTAGCTAAGCTTGTGTGTGCTTAGCTAAGCATCACGCAAACCCAAGCAAACCCGCTTACCACTGCTTAACAGTGCCTTACTCACTCTGTATGTCAGGGCCCTTGTTCTGCTCAGATGCAAAATAAAATACCTCTGTCAGTCTCGAACCCTGGGCCTTGTACACACAAGACTGCATGAAGTACCACTGAGCCATGGTAAACATGCAATAAATTGGTGCAGAAATCAATATATCATGCATCAGAATGAGTGAATGTAAAGGACAAGTAGGAATGCCATAACACAAATCCTGTTCTGTGGATCTTTACCAGCAGTTCTTGTGGAATTGCATTACATGACTATGAAAAGAGAACCAGCCATTCTAGCAGGAAATAATGTTACAGCAGCACTTTACAACCCCCACACAGTATTATAGCAGGACAAACACTAGCGTATCTGATTAGGGCAGAGGCCATACTTCCCAGCTTTGACTAATTTTCAATCATGTTACTGATTCCGAGACAGGTTTTAGCTGTGTCCCTCTGAATCCCACTGAAAGCTACTGAAGTTAGGCAGAAAGGTGGTGAATTACACTTAATGAATAATGACAAAAAGTAAGAGTTAGACACCACTTGTACTCCAGGAAATGTGTATTAATCCATATGCTCTGGTTCTCTCAAAGTCTCAACCTAATGTTTCTAATATTGTAAAGGTGTACCTTACTTCGACCTACTTTACCCTGAGTCTGTCCAAATATGTACCTGAGTGTTTGAGAGGCCTGGCAGAGGCAGAAACATACAGACATATCAGCTATTGTGCTGTTACACACTGTGCAAATAGCTTTGGAAGGAGTTCCACAAGCATACCCTTATGTAAGAGTACAACACTGAAATACCAAGGGATGTAGCCATGTACTGGTAGCAACCAACTGTGACAATGCCATTGTTCCAGTGCTGAAAAGGCCGGTGTGGTGCACAAAGAATAACAGGCTAACCTCTGGCTACCATCTGGATAGGTCCACAGTTGTGAGCTATGCAGACAGACTACTTGCCTTAGTAAACTAACAGGTACACAGCAACCCTTTAAGTCCAGCAAGATAAAGTTGACACATTAATACATAATGCTCTCTGTCCTACTCCACCCCTACCCAAATGTACAATAAACCTGTGTGTTCAGGGTCTACCAAGGATGTAGGTAGGCATACTCAGTACAGAAATGTGTACAGTTCTCTTGAGCAGCCTGTGCTAATGTCAACACTAAAAAAGCACAAACTGTTCAAAAGTGAGTGAATAAATATTCACAGTATAGCAGTTCACAAACAGTTCATGTGCCAAATGAATACATCTCAATAACTACTTTTGTATGGCAGTAAATTGTAGAAGTAGAAAAGAAACTACATACTCACAAGTATCTTGTGTTAGCATATGTAGAGGTGAGTACAATTCTACACTGACAACTGTGTAGTGAAGGTGGCAACATTCAGGTTTGAGTACAACAATAATATCACTGGCTACACCCCTAGCTTTAGATATAAGAACTATGACAACCTTCTGACTTACACAATGGTGTCCACAGCAAACAAGCATAGGCCCCACTCTGGAAAGCTGAAATGGCTACACCTACCTGACATAGCAATTTATAGCATTTGGTTGCTATGACAGTGAGGACTACAATTACCACACAGCAGGCTGCATGCAATTACCAAATGGTAGCCACCAATTGGTGCAGAGGCCATCACATGCACATGTGCAGATACCTATAAAAGCAGGCTCTACCTGCTGGCCACACATGCAATCACCCTATTGCAGACGGTGAGAGAGACACAGAGACAGAGACAGTGAGAGAGTGAGAGAGACTCACCCCCACCCACACCAGCGGAAAAAAAATAATAATAAAAATAAACTAATAAAAAAAAATAAAATAAAACATAAAAAAAAAAAATAATTACATTAAGCCAAAGATACTGCTAACTGGAAACTACGAACTCATACAAAGGAAAGGTATGTAACAGATATGTATTTACTGGCATGCAGTAGATGTATTTGAAGACCACTCTAGATATGTTTAAACATCAATATGTGCAGCAGTATGTATCTATGCACAGATGCCCTGCATAACTACTGCCATGGACAAATCAGTGTAGCTGTGTGAAGTGGGATATAACTGTGATATATGTAGCTCAGCATTATATATCAAACATCTGAACCATGTTATCTGTGTTCTGTACAGTAGTGTGGACAATGTCTGTTTGGGGGAGTAGCGCATACAGCTATATAACCATGGATGTGACAGAGTAACAAATGCATGATAGTCATATCAACGTGTAGCTTAGCATTGGCAACAGCTGTACCAGGCTAGTATGTTAATTTAGCATTTGCAGCTATATATACACCCTCTAATATTACTGTGTGCTCACATGTGACACCTGTTCATGTTGCAGCAAGGCCCAACAGGTCAGCCGTGAGGTACATGGACTAACAACAGTGTGGTCCTTGTGTGTGTATGGCACACCCATACGGAGAGATCTGTCTGTCTCAGATATATTAGCATCTGTACATGTGCATAAAGCAAGGGACATACTACAACTGTTTGTGAAAGGTGGATATATATATGTATATATATATATATATATATATATATATATATATATATATATATATATATATATACTGTTGAAGGTTGTTATGTGCATATTTCTATATAGGTTGTAGTGTGTGGCAAACCAGACAGCATACAGTGCTGGTATATGACATGTGGTGGTTGAACACTGTGGGTATGATTCTTCAGGTTTGCAGTGTTGCAGCCAGTGAGGCCTGCTAAAGCTACATGGGCTGAGAACACCTTCAATGCATTCTGCACAACACTGCAATATCATGATATAACTGTACACCTCACAACCTTCCCATACTCAATATTCCCACCATGAAAGGTGGACTGTATATGTGCCTATATGTATATCAATATGTACACCAATGGATGTTTATATGTATGTGTGTATATATACATATATATGTATAGGGAGGGAGAGAGAGAGAGACAGGGTCATATTTACTGCAACAGATGCCTGGTGACAAAGCCATGGACTCAAGCTCAATGTTGACACTACCTTGGCATCCCTCCTTGCAAAAACTCAGTACCCATTAACTACCACATAGGTGGTAGTCTACTTAACACTGAAGGTGTGATAAGAGACCATGGGACACAGGTGGACAGTAGTCTCCCCTTTGATTGTCACAGTACCACACTAGTCATGTAATCTGTCTACGTGGCACACATAATCACAAAAGGTGTGTCATCCAGGGAAGTATAGGTCAGTGTTCCCCTCTACTCCACACACATGAAACCCATTATAGAGTACAATGCCCCATGTGGTATGTACCTCACAAGACATCTACAGCAACTGGAAAGGACACAGACATACCTCACAAAGAGTAATACCAGCCTCAAACAGATGCCCTATGCAAACCGTCCCACAAAACTAGAGCTAGACTGTGTCGCATACCGTCTACCCAGAGGTGACCCCTGCCTAACATATAAAGCTATGTGAAACCCAGAGCTGTTGGACATGCTCCACATAATCAGATCACAATCCCTACGAGCTACATGCTCTAGGGACCTAAACCTTGTCACCTCAATAAACAGCACATTCTGGAGGGATAGATCCCTATCTCAGAGACATCCCATACTCTGGAACAAATCACCTATCAATAGCAAACAAAGCTCCTAATTAGCAGTCGTCATATATAAACCTGATGATTATATGTGAGATAGGAAATACATCCCGGGAATCACCTCTGTGGCTCTGCTTGACAGGACCACGTGAAATGAAATTACCTGTGTGAAAAGGCCAGGGTAGCGTATGGCTAAACATCTATAGGTCCTAGGGCCAATAGCCTATAACCTACCTATGAACCGATACACACCCACATGTACTTGTAATAATTGCTTTGTGAGGTTGACTGACTGTGATGGTGAATGTGTTGGTGAATGTGTCAGAGTTCTGTATATGTGTGATAGCTAAGTGGGAAACTGTTTCTGTCATGGTATTTAATGTCCTAGCTGTGATCCCAGCAAAAGATGTGTATGCTATTGCTAGGCACAAAAAGCAGTATGCCAGATGGTCTGACGTAGTCTGTTGGTGTCGACTGGGGTGTCCCATTGTAGGCTACAGGCATATGGTCTTGTAACTACTGACACACAGTACTATATGGTACATAGGTAAAGGTCATGTGTGTTGCTATACCTTTGTGTCTGGTATGTATGTCTGATGTGTGTGTGTATGCCTGTACCATGGCCTTGGTCATATGTTTGTTACAGGATATAGGTGCGTATCTAGTAACATGTATAGTGTAGTACGGTAGTATGCCACCTATATTGATGAATGAGCACATATGTTAGGCAGGGGTTTGCCATCAGTGACTAGTGTGGCATACTGGTAATACTGTGACTGGACTTTACAATCATTGCAATGGATTACATGTTACATTATGCATTAACTTGATATATATACCCCCTGTGGCTAGGTGGTGCATTGAGTCGCATACAGTGTGCCATGTACTGTTTTATAGTCTTACATACTGGTTTATCTTTGTTGCTGTGCAAAATATGGTTTGATATATAGAGTGCGCCAGCCACTGTCAGGCAGTTGTGGGTTGAGCACTGATATGTGGTATTGAAAGTGTGTATCCTTTAACAGCCAATAGGTTGCTATATATGGCAGATAAATTATATCTGTACTATAGAATATTAAGTGTGCCACATGACTTGCTCACACATATTGTTTCATTGTCTTCCAGGGTGATGGCCCACCATCATAATCCCTCATACAGCCCAGCAGAGGATGAAGTTATAACAGACACCATGGTTCAGCACTACGCCATGCTGTTCTCAAGAACCAGCCAGGACCAGCATGAGCGGACTGCACTGTGGCAAGCTCTTGTCTGTAGGGTAAATGGCATAGGCATGCATAACCAGACATATGAGCAGGCACGCCATCACTGCAGTGATTTAATTAGACATGTCCTGCAGCATGCATCTGATATCCATAGACAACAGCTTGCCACAGGTGGTGGGGCAGCCATCCATCTCTCCTTCACCAGAGTGGAGGAGCTGCTCCTGAGCCAGGTGGCTCCTGGCCAACAACAGCAACAACAACAACTAACATGCGTCATCATGGAGACCGGGGCCACCCAGCAAGTTGAGATGGAGCGTGCAGGTAACATGCCATAGTTGTACACTACTATTACCTCTATTGGTAGATCATGCTTATGTGAGATGTGTAGTGTGTAGTTACAAGATGTGGTGCCTAGTGCTGTGCAATAATAATAATTCGGAATATAATATGCAGGCCTGTGACTGTCAACAGTCATAATAATGTAAGATTGCAAACACAGAGTAGCAATGCCACAGTTGTTGCCACTGACAAACTGTCTCATATCCTTGTAGGTCCCTCTGGTGTGACAGCAAGGCAGTAGACCCATGCAAGGCAGCAGACCCATGCTGGTGAGTGTGTTCAACATTCAATATTGCTAATTAAATGTGCATATCATAGGTGAGGTGTAGGCCATGTACACGTCACACACCAGCGCATAATGCATAGTGCATGTTTGCTGTGAGACTATGCACATCTCAGTAACGTGAGGAGCTGACTCAAGCACATGCAATACACTGAGCATCCCACACAATTGTGGCAACACTGTAGTGGACATTGGATAGGCAGAGTTGATACACATGCACACAACACACACAACTGTGTCATGCGCAGTACATATTAACATGCTACACATGGCATATTCAGATACTTGCTGTAAGGTCACACTTCAGTATCCCAAATGTCATCCACACAGCACACATAATATACCTGAGGGGTAGAGTCCTCTCATGTGGCTGTGCGACACTCTTCAATACATAACACATTCATGTTAGGCAATGACCCTACTGGGCACCTTAAGAACCCATGTAACAAATGGCTGTGAAATGGTGAATGTAGCCATGGCACTACAGTTCAGGTACAACATGCTATGTGTCGGTCTGGCACACATTAGTAGCCTTGAGTGACCACATGATGCTGCATGATGATGTCACATGGTACTACACCACATCCAGTTACAGTGGCCACAGTACTACACATATCATTAATTGCTACGCACCTCAATGTTGTGTGTGTGCAAATGTATGCACCAATACACAATATGCATAGCAATCACCATTTGTACAAAGTGACACATGTCTTGTAATACTATTGAGTGTATAGGTCACATGACACACATTGTGTATGTGTGATGTTCAATGTTGCAGTTGTGTGGTAGCATGCCATGTCATGGCTGGCACTGGCATGTCCACAATATGTCCTACACTCACCATAACCACTGTACAATGGCTATCTTGAGCAATGGTATTCCATCAGGTATACATGCACCACTCATCCTGTGTGTATACATAGCATGCATGTGCTAAACCTGTGTCCACAATTATCTGATAAAGACACAGATGGTCTAATCAGAAATGGATATCTATGTGACACACTGATACACATCCAGCCATGGTATGTATACCTGTGAATGATGGTGCACAGGACATTGCAGATCTGTTAATACTTGCACAGCAATGTTGTGTCAATGTACACATTGCGTTCCAGGGTGAGGCCAATCACTGAACAAAACACACATGCATCAAAGCCATGTTTACTGTTATTAGCTAGGGATCTCTACACTCACACTGCATGCTGTTGAGCAACACACATCCTGCATGCTGTCACGTTTGATATAAATGTTTGGCTTGTGATACTGTACCCCACCATCACACGCTATTGAGTGTGTGTATCTGTGTGTGTCTGTTGTAGTGAGAAGTGCATCTGTGTGCGTGTGTTCATGTGTGTATGTGTTCATGTGTGCATGTGTGCATTTCTTCATGTGTGCATTTGTTCATGTGTGCATGTGTTCATGTGTGCATGTGTGCATATGTTCATGTGTCTATGTGTTCATGTGTTCATGTGTGCATGTGTTCATGTGTTCATGTGTTCATGTGTGCATGTGTGCATGTGTGCATGTCATGTGTGCAGACATCATGGACAAGTCGTAAAGTGTGTTTCCTGTCTCCCTCTCACAGGTGCTGATTTTGGGCTGGTCCTCTGCAGTAGGGAAACTGATGTCACTGAGCATGATAGTGATAAAGATGATAGGTGTGTTGAGGCACAGCCATGTTTGCCAGGGTCTGTCGTTGAGCCAACAATTGACAGTACACAAGTGTCCACCCCATCCATGCACACATTTATACTGCCAATACATCCATCACCAATGCCCTTAGCTGAGGGACAGCGTACAGCCGGCATTGGCCAGGACAGTGTGGTATCTGTGGCACATGCATCCCAACACAGCAGCCATACCCAGATGTCTAGAAGGGTACCACATAGGCAGATGTCCAGGGGTTCTCATCGGAGCACTGCTGGCCATCATGCCACGAGCAGACGTGCCACAGGTCTTACAACCTCATGCATGTTCCAGACTGTCATGGAGGCACAGGCACATATGGAACGGTACACCAGACAGGGACTAAGGGCACAGAGGGCACATAACACCAATTTAAATGACAGTATCCGTGATCTAGCAGGTGCCATCCGTAATTACACTGAGGTCATGGATAGATGTTGGGGTGAGACATTAGATGTCCTCCGCAATGTCATGTCCATGTGTCAGGACAGTGCGGGATGGGTGAGACATCGACATGGACATATGCCAGCAACATCAGCAGCTGGCAGTCACCACGGACGTCCCCCAAGTCACAGCCGCTCCCGTAGTGCCAGTACCAGCCCCAGCAATGTTGGGGCTGAGCTGTCTATAGACCGTCCTAGAAGACCACATGCATGTGGCTCTGGACAGTCCAAGCAAGGACCTGGCTCCAGTGTACATCCATCTACCTCTGGGGATAGTACCCAGTCAGGCTTAGTACCTGATAGTGTCAGTAGCACCCCTGCCAGGCACAGGTACCATATCCGTGGCCAGAGATGGTGATCTGTAAAGCCTGGCAGGTACAGTCTGTTGCTGTCCCACAAATACCTGTATATGGCAGCCACATGGTGGAACTGTGTGCATGCAAACACACACACACATAAGCAAGACACCTAGGGCTACCACATACACACACGCATTACATCAACATTGGCCCATATCAGTACTCTTGGCCCTCACACACACACACACACACACACACACACACACACACACACACACACACACACACACATGTTGATTGTATGGCTCACTGTATGCCTCTGGCAAACCAACAACATACCCTGTTCATATGATGAATCCTGTGCCACCTCCTGTCATCTGTGACATCGATGCAGGAACAGGCTACCATGGTGCTGATGCACAGGGTGACTTTACAGCAGTATAGCAATGTTAGCATGTTGTCAGCAGTAAAATGTAATGATATGCTTGAAGGTGTAGCTGAGCAGGCATGATGCATGTAAGCTATGATTGTCAATGTAGTAATGTTTACACCAGTGTTAGTTCCAATAGTGTATTGTCTGCCCACGTGCTACTTGGCTGATGTGTGTAGTATTGGCAGCATGTGTTAGAGAGTGGACAGTATGTGTGGTATGTGCGTGGCACAGATTTGCAGGTGTTCATTTATGAACATGGTGGAGGTGCACTGTCTGCATGTACATGCATAGTGGGCACATGGGCAGGGTGACATGACCTGTATTACACAGTAACACTCCATAGTCTCGATTGGTGGCCAGTATACATTGTACTACACACATTTCGGAACTTGACTGCACATGTGTGTATGACATGGTTTGACACTGTGCTGTGGGTGATACTGTTACTATCTGTCATTGTTTTGCATTCTAGTAGTTTACACAACTTCAACAGCCTTACCATAACCAATCGTTAGATGATGTCTTGACAACTGACACACAGATGTAGGACACACAGTAACATTTGGACACTTCAGGTACTATACTATGCCAGTAACCAGTGGTATTCACCTGCACCCATAACTGGGACCACTCCTGTTTGGCATCTAGCTCTCTTAGGAACTAACAATCACAGTAAGGATATGTCTGTCAACATATGGTAATGTATACTGTGGCCTATAATGCATTCTCCAGATGACACACACATCCTCCACAAGGGTATCACACAGACAAATCCCTGTTGTCAAACCCATGCTGTAAAGCTATAAGCCAACCAAAGCATAGTCATCCACCTTTACGGAACATGGTATCCTCTCAGTACCACATAGGTAGTAGCCACTAACATGAAGAACAGGTACATTACATGCAACCAAGTGGTACATCATCTCTCCTTTGATAATCGCATTTCTAAAGGTATGTTTAAATCTCTTGGTGGATCACATAAGCAATAAGGGGTCTGCATGCATATCCACAAAGGTTGTTTTACACCTATAATGAATAGCCATCATTGATAGACCCTGCTGCGTTTGAACAGGTCTGACATCTACCTCGGCCATAAACCCTCACTCACACAATTCTATAGAAACCGTAATGAGTGTGTGTGACACAGTTGACCTAGGCCAGGGATCACTGCAGTGGCTGGCCTTGTCTTAAGCATACAGATGTGACCTAAGGTCTGGAAAGCAGCATCACACTCTTGAAAAGATGACAGATGTGTTCTTAGAGAAAGCAGGGTTCCCACACATGCAATAATTGAGGTCACATGTACGTATATGTATTTGCCACACAGCTACCACACATGTGCAATGCACATGCTGGTATCATACTGATATGTCATACAGTAGTAAAGGCAAAACTCACAACCCATTGACCAACAGTGTTACACACATATAGCACACACATACACTTGTCAAGTGCAGGATTCAAACTCCTACTGAACTGATTTATGATACAACAAGAGTACACATTTACATGGCGCTCTATACACATTTTTGTGAGCTCTCTTTTCACAGGTATATTTGTAGGATGGTGACATCATCAGACCTGACAAAGATTACTATACCACTTTTAAGGTGTTTGACTACTCTCCAAAATGTTTGCTTTTCTGCAAGGAGATCACACACAAGCTTGCCAAATGCAGGATTCAAACCCCTCCCTAACTGGTTCATGATACTACAAGTGTACACATTTACATGATGCGCTATACACATTACTGCAAATTCTTTTTTCCACAGGTATATTTGTAGGATGGTGACATCATCAGACCTGACAAAGATTAGTATACCACTTTAAAGGTGTATGAGTACTCCACAAAAAGGTTGCTTTTCTCCAAGGAGATCACACACACAAACAGACACATGTCAAGTGCAGGATTCAAACCCCTACTTAACTGGTTTATGTTACTACAGAAGTAAGCATTTACATGACACGCTATGCACATTACTGTGAATTATTTTTTCCATAGGTATATTTGTAGGATGGTGACATCATCAGACCTGACAAAGATTAGTACACCACTTTTAAGGTGTTTGAGTACTCTACAAAAAGGTTGCTCTTCTCCCAGGAGATCGCACACAAATAGACATGCACACTTGTCAAGTGCAGGATTTAGACTCTTACTTAACTGCTTTATGTTATTACAGGAGTACACATTTACACAACGTGCTATACACATTACTGTGAGTTCTGTTTTCCACAGGTATATTTGTAGGATGGTGACATCATCAGACCTGACAAAGATTAGTATACCACTTTTAAGGTGTTTGACTACTCTCCAAAATGTTTGCTCCTTTCCAAGGAGGTCACACACAAACTTATCAAGTGCAGGATTCAAATCCCTACTTAACTGGTTTATGCTACTATAGGAATACGCATTTACATGACGTGCTATACACACTACTGTGAGTTCTTTTTTCCACAGGTATATTTGTAGGATGGTGACATCATCAGACCTGACAAAGATTAGTATGCCACTTTTAAGGTGTTTGAGTACTCTACAAAAAGGTTGCTCTTCTCCAAGGAGATCACACACAAACAGACACGCACACTTGCCAAGTGCAGTATTTAAACCCCTACCTAACTGCTTTATGTTACTACAGGAATACGCCTTTTCATGATGCGCTATACACATTACTGTGAGTTCATTTTTCCGTAGGTATATTTGTAGGATGGTGACATCATCAGACTAGACGAAGTGAGTTACATTAGGTGACATTGGGTGGGCTACATAGAAGGAATGTCTAGACACTTTGGCCATGTGATCATCAAAGGAGAGTTCACTATCTAACTGTGTCCCCAGGGCCTTCATGACTTTCTCCATACATACTGGAGTACCACCTATGTGGTAATTTGTTTGCACTTTGTTTTAGCCAAAGGGATGACTATGCATTATTTGGCATTCTTGTGGGGGCATTATTTTGATGCAGAAATACTCCAGAAGTACTATATACCATAAACATCCACAGCACACGATAGTCACAAACCTATCGTGTGCTGTGGGCATTATTTTGACACCAGGTATCTGTCTCTGTAAGCCCCTTCTGGAGGATGTGTGTGTCAGCCATAGAGTCTATTATGGACCACAGTTAGCAGTCATCTGCAAACCTGTTCAGCCATACTCCTCCCTTGCTTGCCTGTACTTCTGAGCAGTGTCTACTGAACAGGTGGGGTCCCAGGACCAAGACCTGTGGGATGCCATTTGTGACTGTCTTAGAGTCGGACATGGCACCTGCTACTCTGAACATGCGTGTTTGACCTGAGAGCCACTAGGCCACACATCCTGTGACATAGCTGTTGATGTTCAGGCTGGTTAGCATGTCCATGTTGACAGAGTGGGGAATGGTGTGAAAAGTCCTTAGTGAGGTCCAGGTGGGCTGTGTGGACTACTTTCACCTCCATCTATGTCCTTGGTGAATGTTTGAAGTAAATCAACTATGTTTAGGAGCCAGGATCTGCCTTTAACAAGGTGAGGTTGTGTAGAGTCCAGTGTCTGGTGGTCCCTAATGTCTCTATTTATGGATTCCATGACAATTTGCTCAATAGCTTTGTAGACCAGGCTGAGTTGACATATAGGGCAATGGTTTCCAGTTTCTGTTGTGGCACCCCCTTTGTGGAGCTGCATGACTGTTAGTGTATGCCATTCTTTGTGTACATACCCAGTGGTACAATTGAGTCTGGGCAGTGAATGTAGGTGAGGGTGTAGTTCCTTTTGGGCCTAGCGTAAGATGCAGCCTGGGACACCATCCAGTCCCATTGATGCTGTGTTCTTGGCTTTGGAGAGGCTGTCTTTACCTGCATGTCCATGATGTCTGGGGCTCTGCATCCTTTTGTGATGGACACAGGCCCTTTTGGGGGTGATGGGGGGAAGTTTACACTGAACTTGTCCCCCAGGATGTGGCCAATGAAAGTTGGTTCAGTGTAATTCTTGCCATTTGTCAGTAGCTGACAGCATATTTGGAAGTTGACACCTACATGTCTGGTATAGCTACCGCAGACTTTGTGTTTGTTATTCTTACAGTCCTTGGCAATTTGTCTTTTGACAGTGTCCTTGAATTATTTTATGAGCAATCATTGCTTCTTGCTAATAATGATCAGTGATGCCTTTCCTTTACTGAAGTTGGCTCTATCGGGTGTTAGTTTCAACCTTCTGTTGTCTAGCTTATTTATGGCCAACAACCACCAGATTGTTTTCTTATTTTTGGAGGAGTGCATCTTAGTTTTATTTGTGATGCCTCGATCCATGCATCCCTGTAGATGCTCATAGGATGCACTTGTAACTGATTTGGCAGATTGTATACCATTCTCCTATAGCAAGAGGTCTTTGGAACATTCCACTTTTTTCTTGGGACGTGTGCAGTTTGCTTTTGAAAATGTCTTCACAGTGGTTTTATTGACTGGGTGGGGGGGTGGCGGGATGTGGATGTCCAGTGTGAGTACTTTATGATCTGATATTACCAGTGAGGGTTTTATCTCTGTTGTGGAGCACTGGCACTCCATATTGGTGATGATCATGTCCAGTATGGTGTCACCTCTAGTGGCCATGGTGACCAGCTGTTCCAGGGTGTTAGAGCTTTTAAACTCTAGGAAACTTTGGGCAAAGGATGTTGTACACAAGTAATTCTCCCACTCAATGTTTAGGTAGTTGTAATCACCTCATATAATAGTGTTAGATAGGACCTTGATATTTTCCACTGTTCTCAGGAATACTGAGTGAGGTTCCTGTGACAAGATAGGTGATCTGTAGCAGGCTACAATCTGATGAGCAGCTTTGCCCAATCTTAGTTGCACTTGCATGGTCTCCAAGGCCTCATACTGTGCCACTAACCTGAAGGTGTGGGTAATCATAAGGTAAATGTGTACACCCCTTCCTTTTGTATTTCACTCATGGTTTTGGGTCCAAAGGTCAGAGGGATTGTGAGTGTTTTACGTGAAGCATGTCCAACAGCTCTGCGTTTGACATAGCTTTGTATGTTAGGCAGTGAACACATCTGAGTAGGCGATATGCAAGGGAGTACTGATGGAGCATTTTGAGATGGTCTGTGTATGGCATGTATTTCAGGCCACTAATGCTCTTTGTGAGGTATTGCTGCAGGCTTTCCAGTTGTTGTAGTTGGCTTGTGAGGTACATAGCAAATGTGGCGTTGTACTCTATTATAGTTCTAGTGAGTGATGAGTAGTGGGGAACAATGTCCTCTTCTATTCTGCATGAGACACATTTTGTGATGAAGTGTGCCACATAGCAGGGTTTCCTGACTACTGTGGGGATGTGATGATCACCGTTGTGTCCAGTGTCCACCTGTGACCCAAGGTCTCTTGTCACACTTTCAGTGTTAAGTATACTACCTTCTATGTTGTCGTTCTTGGCTATGGAGTTTTTAACAAAGGGGATGACAATGCACCTTTTGGCATTGTGCTAGAGCCCATGGCTTTGACAACAGCCATCTGTCTGTCTCAGTGAGGCCCTTTTGTAGGATGTCCACATCTTTAGTGTTTACAGTTATGGCTCCTAGTTTGCAGTCCTCTGGAAACTTCAGTAGCCACAGACCTTCCATGTTAAATTTTACTTCAGGGAAGTAGATACTAAACAGGACAAGACACGGGAATGGACCTTGTGGTACTGCACTCATCACTGGTCCAAAGTCATACTTGGAGTCTGCTACTTTCACAGTGTGTGTTCTGTCAGTAAGCCTGTTGGCAGCACATCTTGTGACATAGCAATTTATACCTAGTTTATTGGGTTTACCTATATTTTCAGAGTGTGCAGTGGTGTTGTAAGCCGTGGCAGGATCAACATAGGCTGTGTGAACCACCTTACCCTTGTTGACGGTTCTGTGGACTGCTTCAATGTCATCTATCAGGTTTATGTGACATAATCTGCATTTTACAAACCCAACATGGTTGTGGTCCAGGGTTTGGGGATTACAAATGTAATATTTTATATGTTGTATGATGATACATTCCATGGCCTTGAAGAGCCGGCTCATCAGGCTAATGGGGCACTAGGTCCTGGGGTCCGTGGTGCCTCCATCCTTGTGTAGTGGGGTAACCGTCACTGTGCACCATTCAACAGGCACAAAGCATGAGGTGAGGTTATGACTGCACATGGTACGTCAGTGTGGTGCCTGTTCGTTTTGTGGTTTGCGTAGAACACAGCCAGGGAAGTTATCTGGTCCCATGGCTGCTGTGATACTGGCTTTGGAGAGTGTTTTGTACCTGTGAAGCCGTGATGACAGCAACTTGCCAGTCTTCCATTATAGAGATGTGCTCTTTCATGGGTGAGAGGGGGGTACAGTTAACACTGATCCTATCTGCCAGGATGTTGGCAATATCAGTTGGGTCTGTATATTTTGTGCCACTGAGCTGTAACTCAGAACAGATCTGAGTGTAGCCATGACATGGACCTGTCTGTTGGGCAGAGATCTCATGAGTAGACAGTGTGCAACAGAGTACAGATTGGGTTACATTCAGTCTTGTTGCATGGGGCAATTGTTTGAGGCCAGTAATCCTCTTGTTAGGGTACTTCAGTGGTCTTTCTGGCTGCTGAATGTGCCTACTCAGATTTATCACAAGGGTGTTGTGGTACTCTCTGACGGGTCTGATGACTGATGAGTACTGGGAACCTCCTTTGACCACATGCACAGACATTGGCAGTTTGTGTGAACACATAGCATGATTTTCTGACAACTTTGTGAATGTGCTTCTGGAAGTAGAGATGTCTATCCACATTTGTCCATAGATCCCTTACTATCACCTCCATATTTGGCATAAGTGTGAGAGCATGCCCAGTATGACCTTTCAGTATGTTGCCTGACATTTGCTTCATTTTGTGTGTGAGCATGCCCAGTATGACCTTTTGGTGTGATGCTGAATGAAATCCACTACATTTGCTGGAGTGTGTGAGCACGCCCAGTATAGACATTTATACTACATGTGTATGAAAAATCAAGTTGTATTTTTTACAGCAGGCCTCACCTTTGTGTCATAGATCAACAGGGATCATGCTGTGCCTGCAGGACTTCCATGAGACACTTTGCATAGACTTATCAACATTTCTACATACAGGGGGGAGAGCTATTCTTTGTACATTTCTACCCCGGGAGCACACCTGATTGTTACTGTGGGTGTACATACGATGAGGGGTTCACCTGACACTTATACACATTTGCTATGCCTGCACTGCTATGTACGGTACACCATTTCAGTCTGTACTGTTGCCTATCGTACTGGCTTGAGGCATACTACTGTACTACACTTCTTAGCGTCCAATGCCACATATATTAGATTGTAGCTTCATAGCCTACACAACCCACATCACACTGCCTGGCCTGATGTTCTCTGTCTGCATAGGCCTATGGGGGAGGTTACCCATATGTGTCTTTAGGGGCATGTTACAGCATTTCTTTGTGTTTGCATTACTGTACAATTGTCCTGCTGTGTCTGTGCTACTAAAATGCTATCATGGCTAAGTGGTTCAGTACTGTGACTATTGTGCACAGTATCCTGGGTTCGAGCCCTGTCACTGCTTTTTATTTTCATGCTGGGCAGACCAGACTGCTTAAGGGACAGTAAAGCTGATATGAGCATGTTTACCTGTCTTTGCTCAACTTTGCACGACTTTGGCCGACTTTGCCCAACATTGCTCAACGTTGCCCAACATTGCGCTAGTTGGCACGGCCAATTTTGTTTAAATATACTAAATATTGGTAAATGCTGCTTAGCACTGCTTTATATTGCTTAGAACATGGCAATCATGCCTCCGGTGGTGCTGCAGGGCTGCCTATGTTGGATGCCCACACTGCACTCCCTATATATGTTTGGAAACAGGTAGTGTCAAGTTAGGCATCCCTTTTATTTTATGTGCGAGTCAGAGAGAGGTATCATTTCCAGGGTTCCTACTGAGCCAGTGTATGTGCTATGCATTGCCTCTTTGCCAAGGCCATGGCATACTGGGCACACCTCCTTCTGCCTACTGGGGCAGGCTCATGTTGTTCCTCCATTGAGTCATGCTGTGCCTGTGCAGGCCTTGGCAATGGTGGGGGGCTGTTTGGCCCTGCCCCATGCTGTTCCTGCTGCATCTGTTTTTGCAGGATCATATTGTGTAGCATGGAACATGCCATGACAATTTGGGTACATGTAGTTGGTGAGTACTGCAAGGCTCCACCAGATGTGTCCAGGCACCGGAACCGTGACTTGAGCATCCCAAACACATGCTTGATTACATTTTGTGTTTGTGCGTGTGCCTCATTATGAAGTTCTTGTTCAGGTGTGTGTGCATTTCTGATGGGTGTCATCAGCCACGGCTCCAGTGTGTATCCAGCATCCCCCACTATGTGACTGTCAGGGATGTCCCCACTGGCAAATGTCTGGTACAGCTGCGTCAGATGCCAGATATGGGAGTCGTGGTAGCTTCCAGGGCAGCCAGCATACACATTCAGTATTATGCCCTGGTCATCGCACACAACCTGGCAGTTGATGGAATGGAAGCCCTTGCGGTTGATATAGGCCCTACCCCACTCACCATCTGGTGCTTTTATGTGTATGTGCGTGCAGTCAATTGCACCCACTACCTCAGGGTATTCCACTATTTGCTGGAAGAGACGCATATTGCTGGCAAATACCTCATGGGAATTGGAGAAATATACATGATCACCGACATATGCTGCCATGGCATTCAGGAACTGGTGCAGTACCCTGGATGCTGATGCCTGTGAAATTCCCATCATATCACCAGTTGGTCTCTGGAAGGTACCTGTTGCTAGTATTCTTAGGCCAACACATACCTTGGTTTCCACTGGGATGGGTTCCCCTCTGTTGGTTCTGTGTGTGAGGCGTGGCCTGCACAGCTCAACAATTTGCTGCAGGAGCTCTCTGTCCACTCTATAGCGGTCCACTATCTCCAGCTCATGTAGCCCCTGGTAGGTTATCCTGGGTCTGTACACTCTTCTCTGTCTCCTCACTGTGGGTTGCTCAGCAACATTCGCAACGGCACCACCCTCAGCATCTTGCACATGTTGCCTTATAATAGCAATGGCAGCCCCTAACATTTTTTTGTCTCAGTTAAGCTTTTTAAGTTTTCACTTCTCTTTGTATACTGCAGTGTTGCAGTGTTTCTGAGTAAAACATGGGGGAATGTTGTTTGCAGAGTTTTAAGTGCTGGGCTGGGCTGGGCTAGTGTGCTGCCTGTGTAATTGGCTGATTCTGATTGATTTCACCTGGCAGCTCTGCTAGTTTTCCTTGGTTAACTTCCTACTAGTACTTTTCCTTCCTTTTCCCTTTCTGTTTCCACAGGGGGCATGCCGCGCAAACAAGCACAAACACGTGCACACAAGAGCACACGCGCACACATAGCCTTACCCAGGCTTACACAGGCTTACACAGGTTTATAGGCGTGCACACTTGTGCCCACAGTGTAAGCATCTTTGCAATAAACTTTGGTTGTAGCCACAGCGTACGCCTTTGGTTTCTGGGTTTCAGTTCAGACAACTGTAGACACGCCTCTTTCAGTCCTGAGTAACTTACAGCAAACACATGCCACTCTGCTCCAATAAGCTTACAGTCTTTGATACATACCCCCCTTATAATGTCACCTATCTTATACTCTGTTACTCCCCTAATCCTACTCTTACACTCTAGGGACATGGTTCACATGGCAGGGAAAATTGGGATTCACTATCCTTATACTCATTTGTATAGGATAGCCTACTAATGCTTGGTTACATCTCTCACACTGAGTTTCCCCTCTTAGCAACCACTACTCAGTAGCCAAGTTGTCTTCAGCCTGCCATTCAATTGCATGGCAGATGGATATTTTTAATAAAACGCCTATTTTTGGCTTTGATTTATTTATTTTTTTCTGGTTTTTAGAGCGCCGCACGTTTGCGTGGCGCTGCCTACTCTTAAACATCAGAGATCGGGGGAAAAAATATTATTTTTTATTCTTTTGCAACACGTATAAATGCCAATGGCCTTATATTTGGCCATTGGCATGCTTCCTCAACTGGATGCATCCTTTATTTGGATCTGTCATAGCTCCGTTTAGCTATTTGCAGAATGGTACTCCATTATCAACGGAGTACATTTCTGCAGATAACACTACTCTTACATGGACAGGTTAGTGGTTCCTGGATCACAAATTTACCTCATTTGCATAGCTTTCAGCAGCAAATGAGGTAATTTGCATACCATAACACTGTCCGTGCAAGAGTAGCTTTAGAAGCTCTCATGCACACCCCTACTGGCTATTGCTGAATCGCTCGGCAGACACATTGCCTGTCTGCAGTCTTACACTGTTCTTACACTCTGTGCAAGCCTTTGTAAATCTGGCCCATGGTAAAAGCAATACACAGATTTTTAGAAAAAAAAAGAGAGGCAATTTAGTTTTTGGGGGGATTTAGTAGCAGATGGTTAACCTGTAGCCAGCTTTCAGGAGAGTTAAAGATTTCTTTTTTTTTTTTTTCAAAACAAGTTTATTGTTTTAACATATAAGAGAAATATCATAACAATTTTATACAAATAATTAAAAATAGGTATTATTATAATATTCAACAAAACAACTAAAGTATTTACAAAGACATCCACTACAATCAGATCAATTAATTAAACTAAAATACTGTGCTATTGAAATTAGAATTTTTTTAACAAATTTTGTAAATTATCCCATACAATAAAGTGTGATGTTTTCTAGTTGTTCTCATTCTTATTGTGATTATTTCCATATGACACATTATATTCATAACATTTTTATATTCATTGAACGAAGGAGTTGTATCTGGAATCAATTTCTAGTTATTATTTTCCTAGCCACTGCTAGGATAGACCATAACAAGGGAAGCTTAATCTTTTTAACACATTGAGGTACAGGTGTGTTGAATAATATAAGAGACTTAGAAATAATGAAATTATCTGTAAAAGAGCCTGCAAAAATTCATTAATTGACTTCCAGTATTCTTTCAACTTCATACAGTCATAAAACATATGAGCCCAGTCAGCATTAATTTCTACATTACATCTCTTACATAGATTATCTTTATTATTAATTTTATTCATCATCAAAGGTGTATAAAAGATCTATGTAAAAATTTCCATGTATAAAGTCTCCAGACAATGGAAGATGTAGTTCTATAAGCAGATTCCAATATATATTGTTTATCTTGTTGAGTTGGTGGGTCCCCATTAATAGAGGTGAAATAATTCCAGTATGAATCTACATTGTAAAAAGTTTCTTGTCTGATAATTTTATGTATATATGAAAGTTTACCTTTATCAGAAACTTTATGCTGTAAATTTATTATCAAGTAATCAATCAGTTTTGGAATAGATTCTTTAACTGTTATAGACATTAGATCTATTCTATCAATGAGATGTTGTCTAAAGATCTGAACCTCTAACCAGCAAGTTTCTCTTAGATCAAATTCTTGTTTTAAGAAATCTAGATTTTTAACTTTATTATCAGATATCAGCTGATACCAGTACTTTAGATTATTATCTATAGCTAAATGAGCTCCTTCAGAAGTAGATGACATAAGCATACCCTGAGTATATATTATAGGAATACAATAAAATTCCATTCCCTATACTTAGGGTGCATGAATATAAAGTTACGATAACTAATAATAATATTTAATGGGTAACAGACCATATGTTTAGGTGTAATAGGTGAAGTACAAAATTCCTTTAGCAACCACAACATGGAGTTATTTATAATCATATTTTTATGTGTTAAGGAGATTTTCATGAAGTGCATACTAATTAGCTCCCAATAATCTTTCCATTTTAGACATATGACCGATCTATTAATAAAGTAATAACTTTTATAATAGAAGAGATAATATATAAATTAAAGTCTGGAAAAGAAATACCCCTTGAGACCAGCTATTAGTATGTTTCTTTAATGCAATCCTAGGTCTATTAGGTGCCCATAAGAAATTTAACATTAGTGTATTCAGTTTCTTGATAGTTATTTTTGTAGGTGAAAGTATTATTGATTGTATTAAGTATAAAATCTTGGGGAATATTATCATTTTAATAATTGTAAGTCTCTCCTCCATAGTAAAAAACATATTATTCCAGGTATTAAAAGATTTTGTATATTAAGAAAACAGGTATTATAGTTATTATATATAATAGATTTAATATCTTTAGATAGTATTATACCTAAATAAGTTATCTGACCTGAGTTGGGTACATATTTAGTAAAATCACTAATGAGAGTATTTTTTCGTGTATATATAGGTAGTATTTTAGTTTTTCTTCATTGAATATTAAACCAGAAATACTTTTAAAATTCATCATTTTATCAAATAAAGACTGCATAGAAGAATTAGATCCTGTTGATGTAATTAGAACATCATCTGCAAAAGTTGAATT
This sequence comes from Protopterus annectens, assembly GCF_019279795.1. NCBI lineage: Eukaryota > Metazoa > Chordata > Ceratodontiformes > Protopteridae > Protopterus > Protopterus annectens. The sequence continues at coordinate 893,525,063 of NC_056725.1, forward strand.
TTTGATGTTGTATTTTCTTCTATTTCAAAACCCTCTATGTCAGTACTGTTTCTAATCAAATTAGCCCAAGGCTCCATTACTAAAGTGAATAATAGTGGAGAAAGTGGACATCCTTGCTTTGTACCTTTAAGAATGGGTATTTTTGTGAAACATATGTTCCTACCTTAATATAAGCCAGCGTTCCTTTGTATAAATGCTCAATTAAATTTACAAATGCATCAGAAATTTGTGCATTTCAGTAAGGTAAACAGATAGTCCCAACTTACTGAATCAAATGCTGAACCTATATCAAGACTAATAAGTGTTAAATCTTTCTTTTTCCTATTTGCAAAATCAATTAATGTTAAAGTTCTTCTTATATTATCAAAAGTATTTCTATTTACAATGAAGCCCGTCTGATCTATGTCTATAATGCCGGGATAATTGTCTTCAATCTATCAGCAAAAATACTCATAAACATTTTATAATCAACATTAAGTAATGAGATGGGTCGATATGAAGAACATCTAGTTGGATCTTTATTAGGTTTTAAAATTGGTGAAATAAATGTATATTGCCAAGATGGGGGTTATTAACTCAGTTTGGGCCAGAATAAAACCTTATGTATTAATGAATATGTAGTTTTAGAAAGGATTTTATATATCTCTGGTATAATACCATCATTACCGGTGCTTTGTTTGATTTAAGCTTATTTATTTGTGTAATAACTTCTGTATATGAAATACTCTTGTCCAATAGTTTAATCTGTTGTTTATTAAGCTTTTATTCATGTTTGTGGTTATAAACTCCTTTATTTTATCTTTAGGTTCCATGTTAATGTTGTTATGGTTAATCTTGTGAAAGTGATTTCTAAATTCGTCCAGTATTTCTGGTATACTAGAAACATTCTTCTTTTCCTTAGAGAAAAGATTTCTTTGATATGGTTTTGTTTATTCAATCTTTTGTTTTATTTTAAGTCTATGTAAGTATTTGGGGCTTATTGAATAAGACAAAACTTGTATTTCTCTAAAGTTATTTTAACTTTATGAGTTAAAATTTCTTTGTATTTCTCATTTAGTTTGTTTATTTCTTCAATAACTTTCTTGTCCATAATATTTTCTTTATCATTATGCTTATAAGAGTCCAGTTTACTTTGAATATCTAACAATTCCTTATCCCAAGATTTCCTTTGTTATTATACCATCTGATACTTTGTCCATATAGATATGATTTTAAGGCATCCCAAACATAGACAATGGAGACTTCAGGAGTATTATTTATGTCTAGAAAATGTTGTACTTCTGAAAGTATATATTCTTTATAGTCTTTTAGCTGAGTTAAGTATGCTGGTATCCTTTTGATCTGAACATTATGAGTATTTTTATCATGAATTCAAAACAATTGAGTTATGATCAGATATAGGACATGAAATGATTTTGGAATTAATTAAATCTGTTACCATCTGGTTAGAAATAAAGACCCTATCTATTTTTGAATAAGTTTTGTATCTGTTAGAAAAAGGTGTATGGTAATGATTTTGACTCTATCTGATTATTAATATCATTCAAATGATAAGAATTAGCAAAATCATTTAAATGTTTTGCATTAGATGTAATTCTTCTTTTCTTTATAGTGGTAGTATCACTTTCATGTAGTATACAATTAAAATCACCAGCTAAAATAATATCCCCTATAGAGAATGATATGATCTTATCAATATGATGTTTCACTGTATTAATACCAATTCCAGGTATCCAATATACATTAATTAAAGTGTAAGTCTTCCCATTAATTTGTATTGTAACCATACAAAACATTCCTTTGTCATCCTGATAAGACTTAATGGTTTTAGGAATGGGCATACTTTTATTCCATAAAATAGCCACTCCTCTTTTTCTGAGTGTGCTCTGAACTAACCAATACTGTATACTTATTAGTGGCTAGTTTATCAATATCTTTTTCAAGAGATGGGTTTCTTGCAGGAAGACTAGATTGGCCTTGTGTAGATTAATGTATCTTATTAGGCTTGCCCTTTTACACGGATTATTCAATCCATTAATGTTTAAAGAAATTCCTTTTAAAGATGTAATTTGGCATTTTAAAACTCAAGAATCTTATGATCAAAATAACAAATAACCAGATAAATAATGTTACATCTCCTCTTTTAGGTGTACCTTTAAATATAGCTGTATTTATTAAATCTCTTATGGGATTTTGTATAGGATTCAATTTTGTTTGTAGTGACAATGAGTGTACAAAATATATTGTGGATGTCAAAACTATATACATATAACAATGAACAAGTGAAAATAATGTAAGGATTAAACCTTGCATCCGCCTGAGTTGAAAACTCCAACTTAGAGCAGTATTTACTACTCAAGTTAACCCCTACCCTAAGCAGCAGTACCTCAGCTACCACCGTATCAATTTAATACTAGTTATATTTAACTGAGGTTAACAGTTTGCAATTCAATTATCTATCAAGACAAAACTACACATTTGGTAAAACAGCATCATATAAACTAAAATAAACTTTTTTTTTTTTTTTCCTTTTTTTTTTTTTTTTTAAAACTGTTCATACTATTATATAGATCTATGTAATATATAACACTTGTATTCTAATAGCATTCAAATAATCTTAATGTTAGAAATCAAGAGGAGAGAAAATTATGTTCTAACATTCATTTAAATCAAAAACTTTGGCTAATATGATTCAGACATTACATGCATTAAGATGCATCTATTTTCTGTCATGCGAATTCTATCAACAGCTTCCAAAAAATCTTGAATTGTTTGTATATGAGCATTTACTTAAACTCATTATTGTCAATAGAGTAAAATATTGTATTCATAAAATTTATTATAAATCATATTGCATAGTTATGCAGATTCTCAGAAACACCTGTGTTATTACCTAAAAAAAAAAAAAAAGCCATCACATACATATACACACACCCACACACATATACACACACACACACACACACACACACACACACACACACACACACACACACATACACATACACATATATACATACATACACACACATACACACACACACACACACACACACACACACACATACACATATATATATATATATATATATATATATATATATATATATATATACATATGATCTCACTGAGTTGTGTCTTTGTAGAGCACAATCTTACTTGCTGTCCCTAGAATAAATCTGTCTGCTTTATACAAAATAATGCACAGCAAACACATATTAGTAACCAGATTTTACAATCATGCTAACCTACTGCTTTAAAATATATCACATGACATTTCTTCTAGAATAGAGTTATAAGATTATTTATGCTTGTCAATCAGATGAATTAAATGAGTTATAGTAAAGTATATGTTTGGGACACAAGTTTTTAACACAGATTATTATGCTACTGTTAAGTAGATTTTCAAAAACATTTAAATAAATGTTTCATTTTCTATGCCTTCTAAAATAAGATATTTACTTGCTACAAGAAATACATCATCTAAACTCATCATAACTGACATATTTTATGAATAGAGTATTTTTCCTGAATCTGTGGTGTGTCAGTGTGATAACCTTGTCAATGTTTATACTAACTTCTTTCAGTTTCCCTGTGAAAATTCTGTGAGTGAAGCTTCTGAGGAAACTCTTGGACTCTATGCATGAGACAGCCCACATCCCAGATTGTCTCCCTTAACATTTTGGGGAAACTTATTAAAACTTGTGGCAAACATTCATTTTGTCAATAGAGTAAAATATTGTATTCACAGAAATTATTATAAATCATATTAGATAGTTATGCAGATTCTTAGAAAAAAAAAAGCCATCACACTCACACACACACACACACACACACACATATATATATATATACATATATATATATATATATATATATATATATATATATATATATATATATATATATATCTGATCTCACTGAGTTGTGCCTTTGTAGAGCACTGTCCTACTTGCTGTCCCTAGAATAAATCTGTCTGCTTTATACAAAATAATGCACAGCAAACACATATTGGTAACCAGATTTTACAATCATGATAACCTACTGCTTTAAAATATATCACATGACATTTCTTCCAAAATAGAGTTATAAGATTATTTATGTTTGTCAATCAGATGAATTAAATGAGTTATAGTAAAGTATATGTTTGGAACACAAATTTTTAACATAAATTATTATGCTGCTGTTAAGTAGATTTTCAAAACATTTAAATAAATGTTTCATTTTTTATGCCTTCTAAAATAAGGCATTTACTTACTACAAGAAACTACATCATTTAAACTCATTATAACTGACATATTTTATGAACAGAGTATTTTTCCTGAATCTGTGGTGTGTCAGTGTGATAACCTTGTCAATGTTTATACTAACTGCTTTCAGTTTCTCTGTGAGAATTCTGTGATTTGAAGATTCTGAGGTAACTCAAGGACATTATGCATAAGACAGCCCACATCCCAGATTGTCTCTCTTAACATTTTGGGAAACTTATTAAAAACTAGTGACAAACATTCATTTAGCAGTGTAAATGCATCTAAACATGACAGAACCTCCACAATGTATTCCACAGATCATCACAGCCTCTATGCAAGTGAAATTAAACTCAAAATTACCAACAAGTAATAAAACTCAGCATTCTTCTCCCAACTCAATTTTCATACAAATCCTATTATTCACTGTGCCCACACAGTCAAAAGCATTTCTATATATTAATAAAGAAAAGAAAGAGAGTAGAAAATAAAAGGGTGGGGCAGAAATAAAAAATGTAAGAGAAAGCTGTAAGAAGTATATACAATGGAATGTCACTTACTGTTTATATTAATAGAGTTAAAATAAAACATATTATTTACTCTTATTTAGTTCTGATTATTATTAGTTAAAGCATGACAGATTATTTACAAACAAGCATAAGCAGTATAATCAAGAAAGTATAATTAGAAATAGCATTTGAAGAACTTATAAACTTTTACAAGAAATAAATATGTTATTATTCTGTTAATGATATTTTCATTACTGTTCTCTCCTGCCCTTCCCACCCTTTACCCACTACATAATCTAAATAGAATGTCATTGTTTAAACAAAAAAAATAGTAAAAGAAGGAAAAAAAAGGTAAAGATAAAAATGTATCAAATTACTTACCTTACTTTTTTCAGAAAGAAAACAAATCAGTCACAGCCTGCCATTAAATCCTCAGGCATTTTGACTGGTTATGAAACAAAACAATTCTTTGCACATAGAGAATAACTTTGATTAAATCTTTTCCAAAATATTTGTGGCTTTCTGGAAATGCAGGAACTATATTCAAAAAGATTAATAATGAACTAAAATGATGAGAGAGAAAAAAACATATAACAAATCATTTGTTTTTAGTCTCTTCTTCTTCTCTGAAGTCTTCCAGGAAGCTTCAGTTGCCAATCTCTTTAATGAAGAACTAGCCCATTCCATTTCTTCTATTTTATCCAAAATCCTTTTTTCTTTGACAAACAGTAAAGCAGAGTCTAAATCATCGAAGACCTTAGGACCATCAGGAAGGAAGATTTTAAGCTTGGCAGGAAACAGAAGGTATGTTTTAAACTGTGCTTTTTAAGCTCCCTTATTAGTGGCAGAAAAACTTTTCTTTTAGCAATTACCATGGAAGAATAGTCATTGTCAAAACGCACAGTTGTCTCATTAAACTTAACAGGAGCTTTAGCCCAAGCAGATTTAAGAACCATCTCTTTATCAAAAGATGATAGAAATCTAACTATAACTGATCTAGGATAGTTTTTGTTAGAGTTAGTATTAGCTATAGATCTATGTGCTCTTCGATACCAAAAGAGAATGCTTCTGGTAAATCTAAAGTTTTAGGGAGCCATGTTGTTAAAAAAGAAGTAATATTGTTACCTTCAATATTTTCTGGCAGTCCAAAAATCCTAATGTTATTGCGCCTAGATCTATTTTCCAGGTCATCCAGCTTTGTTTGTAAATGTGTATTTTGTTTCAGCAGAAACTCAATGTTGATTTCCTGTTCTTGTATTTTATTTTCCATGTCATTCACAGCTTCTTCTATGCCTGTCATCTGGATCTTCTGTTGTTGCAGGTCCACATGTAACAAGTCTATTTGTTTTGTAGTTTTTTCTATGAAAGTGTCTATTTTAGTATCCATTTTATCCATCTTAGCAGTAAGTTGCTGGACTATAATTATCAGAGACTGAAGTTCTTTCTTGATGCTGGAGTCTTGAGAATTTGTCTTACTGGAACTCATTTCAGACTGATAAACTGACAGGAAAATTTCCAAAGTAATTTCTGACAGGAATATTATTAAGATTTCCTTTCTTTTTTAGATATAGTTCAAGAACTATATAAGACAAACATATTTAGAAAGAAAATTACTTCAAGAATTATTTTTTTAAGTAATTAATTCCTGTCAATGTAATGAAATTGGTGGAGCTGAAGAAATCTGCTGCTATCCTGTGTTCATCCTTGGCCACGCCAGTTAAAGATTTCTTGAGTATTTCTCTGAAGATATATTAGGTTGTCAGAAATGCATATTAGGGCAAAATTAACAGCATATTCTTTTCTTTTTTTATTTGATTGAAGCTTGGTGAATGGATTGACTAAAGATATCAGCACATGAAGACAAAATAAGAAGATATGCATATAAATAAAAGGAAAAGTTTAAAATAAGCACTTCATTCATGACCCAAAATACTTCTATAAAGAACTAGTAAACAAAACAAAAGTTATAAAATAGCAGCAAAAAAAAGAAGAAATAGATACATTTTAGAGAAATATTTGTGAAATCCCTGTAGAATGTAACAAAGATGTGGAAGGGACAGAAAAATTAAATAAACATTGAGGAGTTAAAATGTGCAAGATACGGGATGAAGCAACAGCCAGAGAAAATTAAGAAAAGCTTCTAATTGGAAAACCCCAGGGCTAGATGCATTACCTAACTTCTTGCAAAACGTATTAACATCTTTGCACAAGGATTTATCTCTGAGTAAGGATTATTTTATGTACATGCTGAACAGACATAAACCTGGATAGCAACAGGAAAAATGATACTCCTTCTCAAGGGTGAACACATAAGCCATCTTAAAAGCCATAGACTAATAATGTGCCTTCCGAAGATGTACAAACTATATGCTAGAAATGATGCAGACAAAGTTTATTGTCATTTAGGAGAAAACTCAAGCAGTAGAATAAAAGATTAGCAAAAGAAAGTCATGTTGATCAAAGGATTATTTTTTTGACAGCATCCCACATTCATGGTTAAAGGAGTGCTTATAGATATATAAGATACATCCTACACTGATAACTACATTACAATGAAAATGAAACAGTGGCAAACAACTTTGTAGACAAAGGGAAATTATTATCCTAGGAATAAAACTTCAAAGAAGGATATTGCTGGGTGATTATTTGTCATTGCTGTTATTTTGTCTTGCTATTAACTCATTAAGAAGTTTACTTAACAGATTAGGTGTTGGTTGCAGTCTGGCTCCCAGAAAACAACCTTGGTTAAAGACTTCACATCTACTTTCTGTGGATGACTTAAAACTGTATAGTTCATCAGATGAGAAGACGAAAGCACAATTTTAAAGTACTTAAAACTTGTTCAGACAATGTAACAATACAAACTGCTTTTGATAAATATGCAAAAACAACATTTAAAGCAGGAAAGCTACAGCACCAAGAAAATATCAGTCTGGGACAGGAATGTGATATAAAGGAACTTGAGCAGGAGGGAGTGGGGTGTGTATAAATATTTTTAAATTGATGAACGTTCATCAATAAAACTTGAACAAATGTGAATAAAAACTCAGTAAAGAATACATCAGAAGACTAAAACTTATATTAAAAACAGCCTTGATATCCAGAAATAAAGACCAAGTTATAAATCAATTTGTTCTGCTTGTTCTAATTTACAGTTTCGGTGTGAAAGGTCTCAAAGGTATTTGATCAGCTGAACAGGAAAAATGCTTCATGCTTATCAAATAATATATAAAAATGCATGCTCTGAAGGAGGTGTAGGCCTCCTCAAAATTGATTACATATATAAATCTGCAGTTGCGTGATTGCATATATATCTGCTGACCTCAACAGATCAAAATGTAGTAAAGGTTTTAAAACAAGAGGACTGGAAGTTTAAGATTACATCTCTGCTGACTTTAGTAGAAGCATTTCATCGTCATGCAAAAATGGAAATCTAAACAGAAGTAGACAAAAATCATACAGCAAGTGAAAGCCCCATAAAGCAAAAAAATATATATATATAAGATGAGAAGGAATGAGATGTGTTAAAGCCATAAATATAGTGGCAAGTATAGAGATCTCCTTGAACAACCTCATGTTGATCAGGATTTGACACAGGAATGGTTAAGGAGAGGTGAGGTAAAACCAAAATAAGAAAGGTTAATAATGGCAACCCAGGACAGTCGACATTATACACAGTGTTTTTTATAATTTGATTGAGCAAGTGAGAAAAACAGACAAACGTGGGTTAAAAAAAAATGGAAAACATCACACATCTTGTTGCCGGGTATGATACACTCATGGCAGATGCGTGTACAGTGAAAGGCACAGTAATGTGGCAAGATTGTTTCACTGGGGTTTGTGCAAACACATCACATAAATTATAATTGTTAAATTGCTCTTAGACAGACACTTTCCCTCCAGTAAACTCTATCAATAATTATTCATAAGTGATCACATAATTACCCTTTGCTTTTCTACACAGTATGCCCCTTTCTGTTCAAACAAACAGGTAGCCACCTCCCATGTGTGATTGCCTAAAGTGGTATATTAACAGCCACAGTAATGCATTTCTACTCACAGACATAGGTCATCCCACCTCAATCTCTACTGCTTTGAAAACTAAAAAAAAAACATGCTGCAGTGGGCAGTATGCAGTGTCACTACCACCCAAAGATCCACCTGATTTCCTGCCAGAAGAAAGTGAAACAGTCACAGCAAATGTATTACACCCTGAAGCTTTCAAACACTATGCTCTGTCTTCACCAAGCCATTGCAATGATGACTTTATTGTGATCGCCCTAAATGCCCCTTGCTTTCATCCAATGACTGTCATGCAAACAGATTGAAACTTTTGGTGAGCACCTGTCATTGTGTGGTAAACAATAGCTCCAGTAATATATTTCACACTGCTGCTGCCATGGTACCTGCACAGCTTATTGATAATGGTGAAAATACACACACACACACACACAAACACACACGCACACACACACACACACACACACACACACACACACACACACACACACACACACACACACACACACACACACACACACACACATGTAAGCACTGCCCATAGTCCTATCTGCATTCCTGACAGATAGTGAAAAAAGTCACATACCTGCAGGAGAAAATCTGTCCCAGGCAATCTTCGCATCTGTACTTGATGATAGTTGCTAGTCATATGAAAAAAGTTTGCCGCTTAAGCATTTTGGGACTTACGCGGTGGTGCAGCGGCAGCATTGTTGCCTCACAGCAAGAGGTTCTCCTGTTCGATTCTCGGCTTGGGTTGGGAGTGCCTTCTGTGTGGAGTCTGCATGTCCTCCCTGCGGTCGAGTGGGCCTTCGAAAGACATACGTTGAATGGGCGTGCCTTCGTTGAAGGTTGGGCATTAGGCTGGCAACTCAACACCATAAAAACCAACTGCCAATCATTAGTGGACCGGAGTTCCGCTGTGGCGACCCCTAACCAGGAAAAGCCAAAAGACAAGCAACAACAACAATCAATGCTAACTGATGGCAAGTGAATAGACTGCATATTAATAAGACATGGCTTGGCTTCATTTGTTCTCTTACTATATTTGTGAGGAAGAAGTGAGAAGTTGTACTAATAAACAGCATGACTTCTCACACAGGATGTTTATGAAAGTCTTTGGGGTATTTATATGACTAGTACAGTTACTGTACTAGCCATTTACCTCACAACAGTGCTGGAAAGAGAAGACTTTTTCTTAATTTAAAACTATATTAATGGCAATTTTGAAATTAAAAAAAACACATTAAAATGGAATAAAGTCATCTTCTGGGAAAGTGAATCAAGCATTTGGAAAAGCCATTAAAATT